>NW_012116611.1:596450-598395 GCF_000951035.1 Colobus angolensis palliatus
GACTTTGGTAGAACCCACCCTGAGCTCACTGCAGGCACATGGGCCCTGGCCTGGGCATCCCGAAACATTCACCTCCTTCCCGAAATCAGACACAGGAAAAAATGCCAAGTCCAGCCAGGAAGGCCGGAGTTGCTGATGTGGGCATTTAGTGCTACAAATTTCCCTCTTTTTATTTTTTTTTTTTTGATGGAGTCTCACTCAGTTGTCGAGGCTGGAGTGTAGTGGCATAATGTTGGCTCACTGCAATCTTCACCTCCCAGGTTTGAGTGTTTCTCCTGCTCCAGCCTCCAAAGTAGCTGGGATTACAGGTGCCCATCGCCATGTCCACCACCATCCCTGGTTATTACTTTTTTAAATTTTTAGTAGAGATGGGGTTTTTCCATGTTGGCCAGGCTTGTCTCGATCTCCTGACCTCAGGAGATCCGCCCACCTAGGGCTCCCAAAGTGCTGGGATTACAAGGGTGAGCCACCTTGCCAGGCCAGATTTCCATCTTAACACTGACTTAGCTGTTTCCTAGAGGTTCTGGTAGATTGTATCTTTGTTCTTATTAATTTCAAAGAACTTCTTGATTTCTGCCTTACTTTAATTATTTACCCAAAAGTCATTCAGGAACAAGTTACTCAATTTCCATGTAATTGTATGGTTTTGAGTGAATTTCTTAGTATTGATTTTCAGTTTGATTGTGCTGTGGTTCAAGAGGGTAGTTGTTATGATATCAGTTATTTTGCAATCATTGAGGAGGGTTTTATGTCCAATTATTTGATTGATTTTAGAGAATGTGCAATGTGGTGATAAAAAAAGCATATTCCACTGTTTGGGGGTGGAAATTTCTGTAAGTGTCTCTCAGTTCCATTTGATCAGTGCTGAGTTCAGCTCCTAAATATTTTGTTAATTTTTTGCCTCCATGATCTGTCTAATATTGTCTGTGGGTTGTTAAAGTTCCTCCCTATTATTGCGGGGGCAGGAGTCTCAGTGTCTTTAAAGGTGTTTAAGAATTTGCTTTATAAATCTGGGTGTTCTTGTGTTGGGTACATACATATTTAGAATAGGTAGGCCTTCTTGTTGAATTAAACCCTTTACCATTATGTAATGTCCGCTTTAAAAAAAATCATTGTAGTTTAAAGTCTGAATGAAACAAATGATAGAACTAAGAAAAGAGACAAATATCAATACAATAATAGTGGCAGACTTCAATCCCCACTGACAGCACTAGACAGATTATCAGGACAGAAAATCAACACGGAAATATTGAACTTAAAGTGGCCTCTAGACCAAATTGACCTAACAGTCATTTACAGAATATTCTACCCAACAACCAAAGAATATACAATCTCCTCATCAGCACATGTAACATTTTCCAAAATAGACTGTATGTTAGGTTACAAAATAAGTCTCAATAAATTTTTAAAAATCAAAATTATATCATCTCATATTATAGAGAAATGAAAGAAGAAATCAATTCCAAGACAAACTCTCAAAACCACACAAATATATTAAAATTTAAAAACTTGGTGCTGAACAATGTTTGGATAAATAAAGTAAGAGGGACATTTTAAAAATTGTAACGTATAAAAATAGAGAAACACCATATCAAAACCTTGGAGATACAGCCAAAAGCAATGCTAAGAGGGAAGTTTGGAGCATTAAATGCTTATATCAAGAAGACAGAATGATCACAAATTAATAACAGCATGTCACACCTCAAGGAACTAAAAAAAAAAAAGTAGAAACCAAATTCAACGCTAACAGAGGAAAAGGAATAAATAACAAAGTTCACAGCATCACAGCAGAACTAATTGAACTTGAGACCAAAAAACCATACAAAGTATCAATTAAACTAGTTTATTTTGTTTGCATCCTTTGTAGGGACATGGATGCAGCTGGAAACCATCATTCTTAGCAAACTATCACAAGAAGAGAAAACCAAACACCGCATGTTCTCAC
>NW_012116611.1:599220-624243 GCF_000951035.1 Colobus angolensis palliatus
TATATAATATATAATACACATATATAATATATATACACATACATGATATAATGTATGTGTATATATCTCTATGATCATGACCTAGAAAATTTAAGGAAACAGCTAAATTCCTGGAACACGTAACCTCTCAAGATTGAACCAGTAAGAAATAAAAATTTTCTATAGACTAACAATGAATAGTGGGATTGAATCAGTAATTTAAAAATCTCCCCACAAAAAAGAAGCCTAGGACCAGATGGATTCATAACCTAATTCTACCAGAATTACAAAGAAGAACTGGTACCAATCCTATTGTAACAGTTTCAACAAATTAAGGAGAATTGAATCCTCTCTAACTAATTACATGCAGCCAGTTTCACTCTGATACCAAAGCCAGGCAAAGAAACAATTAAAGAAAACTGCAGACTACTACTCTTGGGAAAATAGATGCAAAAATTCTGAACAATACATAAGTAAACCAAATCCAACAGCTCATCAAAAAAAGTAATGCATCACAATCAAGTGGATTTTATCCTAGAGATGCGAGGGTGGCTCAACATATAAAAATCAATAAATGCAGTTCACCACATTAACAGAATTAAGGACAAAAGCCATATGATCATCTCAATAGATGCAAAAAATCCTTTTATAAAATTCAGCATTACTGCATAATAAAAACACTCAACAAACTATGCATAGAAGAAACATACCCCTAAATAATAAAAACCGTATATAATAGACACATAGCCAACATCATAGCAAAAGTTTTCAGCTGTTCTTCTTAGAAATGAAAAAAGAAAAGGATGCTCACTTGCACCACTCCTATTACAACATAGTACTGGAAGTCCTAGCCAGAGCAATCAGTTAAAAGGAAGAAATAAAAGGCATCCAGATTGAAAAGAGAAAGCCTAATTATTTCCGTTTGCTTATCATATGATCATATACCTAAAAAACTCTAAAGACTCCATCAAAGTACTCCTAGATTTAATAAATGAATTTAATAACATTTCAGGATACAACATCAATGTACAAATATTAGTAGCATTTCTATACACCAATACTGATCAAGCTGAGAACCAAATCAAAATGTCAAACCTAATTACAATAGCTACAAGAAAAAATAAATATCTAGGTATACATTTAATCAAGGAGATAAAAGATTGCTACAAGGAAAACCGTAAGAAAGTGATGAAAGAAATCCTAAATGACAAAGACAAATGAAAAACAAAATCCCATGTTCATAATTTGAAATAATCAATCATTAAAATGAACATACTCCCCAAAGCAATTTACAGACGTAATGCCATTCCTATCAAAATACTTATGTCATTTTTCACAGAATTAGTAAAGATCCAAAAATTCATAAGGAAAAAAGCCAGAAAAGCTAAAACAATTCTAAGCAAAAAGAACAAAGCTGGAGGCATCACATTAACTGACCTCAAATTATATTAAAAGGCTATAGTAACCAAAACTACACGGTACTTGTACAATAATGGACACATAGATCAATGGAACAGAATAGACAACCTAGAAATAAAGCCCCATACCTACAGTCTATTGATCCTCAACAAAGTTGACAAAAACACAGAGCAAGGAAAGAACATTCTATTCAATAAATGTTGCTGGGAATATTGGCTAGCCATACACAGAATAATGAAACCAGATCTGTAAAACAAGGTCTTTTACTTTGTTGATTGTTTCTTTTGATGTGTAAAAACTTTGTATAAGCAGCTAAAAAAATAACATATAAATGAGCTCCAATATATTTGGCAGCAAACTTCTCAGTGGAAACCTTAGGGGTCAGAAAAGAGTGAGTCGACATATTCATTGTGCTGAAGGAGGAAAAACAAACTTTCATGCTAGAATAGCACATCCAGCAAAAAATAACCTTCAAACATGAAAGATAAATAAAGACTTTCCTAGACAAGCAATAGCGGAGGGATTTTGTCAACACTGGACCAGTTCTACCAGAAATGCTAAAGGGAGTTATTTATTCTGAAAGAAAAAATGATCAATAATAAATCATCTCAAGATGTAAAATTCATTAGTAATACTAAGCATGCAAACAAATACAAAATATTCTAACACTGTAACTTTGATGTGCAAACTACTCATATCTTGAGTAGGAAGACTAAAAGAAAAACATATCAAAAGTAATAAGTACAATAACTTTATGAGACAATAGTATAAAAATTATAAATAGAGATAACAAAATGTCAAGAAGTGGGGGGATGGTGATGTTAAAGTTTAAAATTTTTAATTTTTTTTGCTTTTTAAATTTTTTTGTGTGATTCAAATTAAGTTGTCATCAGTTTAAAATATTCGGTTGTAAAATATTATATGAGAGCCTCGTGGTAACCTCAAATCAATAATCTACAACGGGTACACAAAAAAGCAAAAAGTTAAAACATGCTACTAGAAAATCACTTCACACAAAGAAGAAATATTGATATATTCTGTGAATTTAGTCTATCACTAAATTTTTGTGATTGACATATGCTGATGTGTATTGCTATAGTTTAATAATTTTAATTGTTTTACAATATTGCACTAAATTACTTTACCACAATTTCTTCATCTATTCCATTTTGGTAGATATTTGGGGGTTTGCCAGTTTTTACTTTTGGCTTTTTGTTATATATTTCTTCTTGAGCACCTGTACAAATGCCATCTGAGACATAAGTAGAAGTAACATTTTTAGGGCATGTACATATTCAACATTACTTAAAAGAATGTGTTTCTAAAGGTCTATACCAACTTAAACTCTCAACTGAAGCATATGATAATTTTATCTACCATAGAATAGCAGACAATTAGTGTCTGTGTTTAGTCTTATTCATGTTTGTTTAGTGTTAATGTTTGTTTGATGTTAGTTTCATGTTAGTATCTTTGCTCAAACTTAGTATTATGGGCTAAATTATGTACCCTTGAAATTTATGAGCTAAATAATATACCCTTGGATGTTGAAGTGCTAACCCCCAGAACCTCATAATGTGACTGTATTTGGACATAGGGTCCTTAATAAGAAAATTCAGATAAAATGAAATCATGTGGATGAACTGTCACCTAATGTGACTGGTATCCTTATAAGAAGAGGAAATTAGAACATATACAACACACAGAAGAATGACTATGTAAGGGCACAGTGAGAAGACCACCACCTGCAAGCCAGAGAGAGAGGCCTCAGAAGAAACCAAATGTGCCAATAACCTGATCTTGGACTTCTCACTTTCTGAATTGTAAGATAATAAAATTAAGCTATTCTGAGCCACCTAGTCTGTAGTATTTTTTATGGCAGCCTTAGCAAATTAGTACACTTAGTGATGTCTGAATTTGTTATTTTCATTATTCTAATGAATGTGAAATGGTGTCTGATTTTAATTTGTATTTTCTTTCTGACTAATGTAGTTGAGCATGTTTTCAAATGCTTATTGAACACATATGTCTCTGCTTATGTAGAAAGCCCCTTTGTCACTTTTGTATATTGCTTTATTAGTAGATTACTTATCTTTACCTATTGGTTTGTAGTTTTTTTGTAATTATCTCAAAATATATTCTGAAAAGTAAGCCTTTGTCAAATGATATGTATGATAAATATGTTTTCCCTGTCATGGAGTGCCTTTTCACTTTCTTTGTCACTTGCACCTTTTTATCTTGTGTAAACTATCTAGTCATAGAAATATTATCATGCCTTTTTCTAAAAGTTTTCAAGTACTATTCTTGTATGTTGAAGTACTTAATATATCTATAGTTGTATTCTGTGGAGGTATAAAATAAGAAACCAGTTAATTTTTTTTTCTGTGTAGATAACCACTCATTCCAACACCACATATTAATGGTTTTTATACAGGTGTTGATTAAATTCTGCACTATTTTCCTGAATTTATTTATTTGCCAGTACAATACAATCCTATTACTATGACCTTATCATGGGTCTTATAATGAGCCTCAATAATGTCTTGATAGCTGATAGGACAAGTAGAAATTGTCCCTTTACTGTGCTCTTATTGAAGAATATCATTGCTACTCCTAGACCTTGGCTCTCCTAAGGGAGTTAAATAATCTGTAAAATTCCACTAAAAATACTAAAAATCTTGTTCAAATTTTGATTCGAATTGCCCCAAAACACAAATCACTATAATAATAGACTTCTTTGACATATAGTCTATTTTATTCATGAACATAATGTATCTTTTTATTAATTTAGTTCTTTTTAATATTCTAAATATTTTGCATCACTTTCTATGTAAATATATTACAAATCTTAAAATTTTAACATATATATGCTATTTTGTTGGTATTAAAGATTGAGGCTTTAATGTTTTGTGTTGTAGAAAAATGCCATTACCTTTTAAAAAATTACACTGTCTCTGTTCATCCTGCCAAACACTTTGTAGGTATTTATCAAAGTCAACAGAAACAATCATATAATCTGGAAGGCAGGTCACTTGCAGTTATTTTTTTCTAATCTTTATCACTTTAAATTTTCCTACTCCATTTAATTGTTTTCACTGAATATATGTTCTTCTTTAAGGGGAATAAAATATGTGTAGTGAGGGGCATTCTATATTTAATTAAAATTTGGAAATTCTGTGTTAAACAAATGAAAATATTCCAGGCAAATTTTCTAAAGATTATTTCAAAAGATAATTCTTTTAGAAACAAGAGATTTTAACCTGCTCTCTCCTCCACCCTTGGAGAGGCATATTAAAGCTTCTGGGAAGTCAGGCAGAGAAATACAAATATTTAACTATATTTGGCTTATTATTTACCAAACTTACATGATCATGGCATCTTGTCTATGTCTATGGAATCTATTACTGTTTCACCCAGTTATATTTCACTGAACAAAGTTTGGGAAATGCTCTAAATAGCAAAACACTTATTGAACTTACAAGGTCAGATAATTAATCTGTCTCTACCACAGTAATGAAGGAAATAATTTCTAATCTATGATGCTGAGAAGAAAGTCCTTGTGAGCCCTATAGTGCTGTAATGTGAGATGCTGGTTCCATATTAACTGTATGACTGGATGGTCTCTGGAAATGGGGAAAATAAATTAGATATGTTGTTCTGCAGGACCTTGGAAATGTAGGAAGAATTTTGAAAGGCGAGCATTTGAATATTCCTTTATGATTATTAAACATGTCTAAAATAATTGATACTAGGTGGTATGATCACAACTCAGACTTCTCTGATTTTTTCCTATATAACAATAAACAGAAAAACATTCTTCTACACTATGAAATTTACATTTAAAAATCGATATAATTTCTTGATCACTTAAGTGGCAAATTGTGATTAAAATTCAGGCAAATTGTCATTAAAATTTTGCACAACAATTTTTAGCTGGCTACCTAATGGTTAGTCAATAAAGTTTAGTGCACATTAGTATGTCTCTAAATTTTGTTTAGCTTTAATTAGTATGTTTCTAAATTTAGGCTTATAGTTTCCAATGTCAAGATACATGGCGCTAATCTTTTGGAAAGCTGTAGAATGGTGAAATATAAGGCTTTCCAACTCAGAAAAGTAAGAAAATCTTCTGCCTACTATTAATAATTTTCCATTCAATTCTGGAAACTCTATTTATTACTACTTACAACATATACTACCCATGAAGGACTTAAAGCCCAATGTTCTGTCATGTTTTGCCTAACTTTTAGATAGCAGCATTCCGTATTGGTTAAGAAAAAAAAAAAAATGCAGACTGATTTGGCCACTGGGAGAAAAATTTGAGGACAGATACAATGCAAAATTCTTGTTCTGACAGGAAGGCATTGATTCATCCCTATTACTTCCTATAAGTCCAGCTATGAACTCTGAAATAATGTAAAAACCAAACAGAGAAGAATGACACAAATGGTAAGCAGAAGGAATAATGGTTGGTGCTTAAGGATAAAAATAACAAAACTGAATTAAGGACCCAGCCACAACAAGTGGCTTGGCCTTGGCAGCTTTGGGGTCACAATAGGCCTAACATGTTCTTCCCTGACAAAGAGACACTGAGGTAAATAGTGGGATCATTCAGAAACTAACATGCTACACCAAGTACTAAACCCAGGAAATACTACCTGTTACTCTAAGGCAAGGAGGTTTCCACCACAATAAGAATCTCACCAGAGAAGCCTCTTTCCTCACAAGCTGTAGACTCTCTTTCACATCAAGAGATACTAAGGCAGCCTAGCTTGGTGAAATCAGTTGAGTTCTCTCAGGCAACATCAGCAAAGACCACAGGGAGCCACAGTACCATCAAATCAACCAAACAGATCAAAATAACACTGCCAATCTCTGAAAAATAAGCTGTCACTGGAATTACATCCCACATATGTAAACTAGGTCTTTATGCTAAATGTGACTGTTAAAATTGAAACAAATAAGAACCAGGGGCTTTTTACATGATAGACACAATTTCCAATGTATAATCGCAAAAAACCTATTATACCAATAAATACAAAAATCACACATTTATTGAAAAAAGACAACTGACAACAATATTAAGATGAATCAAATGTTGGAATTATCTGACAAATATTTTGAAATAGCCATAATAAGAATGCTTCAACAATTAATGACAAATTTTCTTTAAACAAGCCAAAACATTAGAAAATATCTGCAAAGAAATAGAAGTTACAAAAAAGAAGAAAATGAAAAATATAAAAATAAAATACCATAAGTGAAGTTTGAAATAAATTAAAAAACAACAACAACAAAATACCTAATTGTACCCTGAATGGGCACAATAACATAGTAGAGATGACAGAAGATAAAATCAATAGCTTTGGAAACAGGTCAGAAGAATTGACCTGAAGAACTCAGGAGACTTAGACTAAGGAAAAAATAAGAAGGACCATCAACAACTTGTATGACAATAACAAAACACCTAACATTCATATAATTAGAATCCTGGAAGGAGAGTAGATAAAAGGAGAATTGCAAAAAACATGTGAAGAAATACTTAGCTGGAAGTTCTCAGTTTTGAAACAAACAATCAACAACAAAAAACCATACAGATTCACAGAGCTTAGCAAAACCTAAATAATATAAGCTCACAGAAGTACACGTCAAGAAATATTAGATTAAATCTCTGAAAACTAAAGATGAAAATAAATTGAAAGCAGCAAAGACAAATTACACATTAACTACAGGGGAAAAAAACACTTCAAATAAGCATGGATTTTTAGCTGAAACAGATTTTTTAATGCTGAGAGAAAATAATTAAAACTCTGAAATCTAAATATTATAAAACTAAGCAGAGTAAAGGGAAATAAATAATTCTCATATAAAGAAAACTGAAACAGTTTGTCACTAGCACACGTATCCTTAAAGACGGGCTAAAGAATAATCTTCAGACAGGACATTATTTTAAAAAAGTACTCTTGTAGCATCATACAAGGGGAGGAAACAATGGAAAGAGCAAAAAAATTAACACATAGGCATGGTTGCAGGCATCTGTAATCCCAGCTACTCAGGAGGTTGTGTCAGGAGAATCGCTTGAACCTGAGAGGCAGAGGTTGCAGTGAGCCAAGATTATGCCCCCTGCACTTCAGCATGGACAACAGAAACTCTGTAAAAAAAAAAAAAAAAAAAAAAAATGGCACAAAAATATTTTTTCCTTATAAGTTATATAAAATTTATTTTTTTCTGAAAAATTATAACATGATCTAATGTTATGAAAATGATCATTAAAAGTGAGACAATAAAAGGAACTTAAATAAAAGTAAGGTTTTCACACTTCAGGTGAAGAAATAAAATATTTATGTTAGTAGACTGTAATAAGTTTCATGTATAATTCAATACCTAGGACAATCACTAAAAAAAGTATATACTAACTGATTTGCTTAGGAGTTCTATATAAAATAATGCTGGGATCCTCAAAAATATTCAAGCAAGCCCAAGACAATTAAGACAAGGTAAAATTGAAATGAAAAATAGAGGTAACATAAAACAAAAAATTAAGTGGCAAACTAAAACACTAACACATCAATAATTACCTTAAATATAAAAGATCTAAATTTACTAAACAAAAGACATAAAGTACTAGAATTGAAAATGTCTTCTCTGTGAAAGACACTGTTAATATAATCAAAGGAGAACTCACAGATTAGAAGAAAATATTTACAAAGTATATATCAAGTAAAAAAGTTATATTCAAAATATACAATCCTTACAACTGAATAATATAAAACTAAACAACTTAATTACAACTGAGCAAAACGTGTAAAGATCAGTATTGTTTCTCTACACTAACAACAAGCCAAAAAGGAAATTAAGAAAATAATTCCATTTACAATAGCATCAAAAAGAATGTAATACTTAGCAATAAACTTCATCAAGAAAGCAAAAGACTTGTCCACTGAAAACTACAAAACATGGTGGAAAGAAATTAAAGAAAACAAATAAGTGGAAAAAATCCATATATATGGATTGGGAGGATTAATATTGCTAAGATGTCAAAACTACCCACTTCCTATCAAATTCCCAATGATGTTTTTTGACAAAATAAAAAAAAAATTGATCCTAAAATGCATATGTAGCCACAATGAACCCACAATAGAAAAAACAATTTTTAACAAGAACAAAGATAGAGGTGTCATGTTTCCTAATTTTAAAACTTACTACAAATTTACTGTAATCAAAACAACATGATACTGGCATAAGGACAGGCATGTAAACCAACAAAATAGAACATAAAATGTCCAGAAACAAATCTTACTTAGGCTTATAGTCAAATTAGATTTGACAAGATTACCAAGATCATTCACTTAGAAAAAGGATAGTCATTTTAACAAATGGTGCTAGGAAAACAATATCCACATTTGAAAGAATGAAATTGGACTCCTACACTACACCATATATGAAAGTTGATTCAAAATGGATAATGGATAAGAGGCCAGACATGCCTGTAATCCCAGCACTTTGGGAGGCCATGGCGGGTAGATCACTTGAGCCCAGGAGTTTAAGACTAGCTTGGGCCACATGACTAAACCCTTTCTTTACAAAATTACAAAAGTTAGCCAGACACAGTGGCACATCCCTGTGGTCCCAGCTACTGGGGAGGCTGAGGTGGGAGGATTACTTGAACCCAGGAGTCGAGGTTGCAATGAGCCTTGATGATACCACTGCACTTCAGCCTGGGCAACAGAGTGAGACCCTATCTCAAAACAGACAATAACAACAACAACAACAACAACCAAAATGGGTCAGAGACCCAAATGTAGGAGCTAACACTATGAAACTCTTAGAAGAAAATACAGGAAAAAAACTTCACAGTATTGGATCTGACAGTTATATTGGATATGGTGCAAAAAACATAACAACAAAAAAAAGTTAAATTGCACTTAATCAAAATTTAAAACTTTGAACATCAAAGGAAAGTATCAACTAAGTAAAAAGGCAACCCAGAAAAAGGGTGAAAATATTTGCAAATCATATATATATATATAATAAGAGATTAATATTCAGAATATATAAGTAATTAACACAGCTCCACAAAACTAAACATTTCAGCTCAAAAATAAACAAAGGATTGAAATAGACGTTTATCTAAAAAAGATACAAGATAACCAATAAGCTCATGAAATGATGTTCAACATCACTCATCATTAGCGTGTAAATCAAAATCACAATGAAATATTATTTCGTATCTATTAGGATAAACATTATTAAAATAAAAATATAAAAAACCTAGAAAATAATGTGTTACTGTTGACGTGGAGAAATTGTACCACAACGCATTGCTGGTGGGAATGTAAAATGGTGTAGCCATTGAGAAAAACAGTATGGAGGTTCCCCAAATTAGTATACATAAAATTACCATATGCACCATCAATTCAAATTCTGATTATATATCCAAAACGATTGAAAGTAGCAACTCAGTTAATTGTATGCCTACGTGCACTGCAGCATGACTCACAATTTCTAGAAGGTGAAAATAACCCAAGTATTTACCAACAAATGAATGAACAAAATGTGTTATATACACATAATAGAATATTATTCAACCACTAAAGGAATAAAGTTTGAATACATGTTACAAATGAATAAACCTTAAAAAAATAAGTGAAATAATACACACACAAAACAGCAAATATTCTATGATTCCACTAAAATGAAATATCCAGAAATGGCAAACTCATACAGACTAAAAGTACAATGGTCATTGCCAGGGGCTGAAAGGAGGGGGCAATAGGGTTATTGCTTAATGGGTATGGATTTTCTGTTTGGGTTCTTAAAAGTATTTTCAAAATAGATAGTAATGACAGCTGTACGGCATTAGTAATATAATCATTGTCACTAAATTTTACCCTTAAAAATCATTAAAATGTCACATTTTGTTATGTTCTTTTTCCAAAATAAAAATAAATTTTTAAAATGTATAAACCCTACACTCTCGTTCACATAATCATGTTCACAGGGGTACATGTTATTAATTTGGATATTGCTGTACATATATAGTGAAATCAAACAATTAAATAAATGGATGCCATAGCATGGGAGCAAGGGTTTTCACTGAATAGAAGATTACAGAAAAACAAGGTGATGATCTATTTTGTAACAAATTGGAATTGGAAACATCAATATGAACTCAGGTTTAGCTTGATATAGATAAAAGATGGAGACATATGGAAATATAAATAGACATGTGTATATACAAAGGTTAGCATATCCACCCATTATCTTGTTCTGTGTCTTAGTCCATTCCAGATGCTATAACAAAATACCACAGGCTGGGTGGCTTATAAACAACAGAAATTTATTTCTCACAGTTGTGAAAGCTGGTGAGTCTAAGATCAAGACACCAGAAGATTCAGTGTCTAGTGAGGGCTACTTTCCCATAAATGACCTTCTTCTCACTCGAATCCACATGACAGAAGTGGCAAAGGGTCTCTCAGATTTCTTTTATAAGGGCATTGATCCTCTTCATGAGGGCTCTGTCCCAATCACCTAATTATTCTAAAGTTCCCTCCTTCTAATAGCATTACCTTGGGGGTGAAGATTTCAACAAAGAAATTTTGGAGGGGCATAAACATTCAGTCCATAGCAATCTGCCACCAAAAAGGGCCTAGAGGCAATAAAATTCCATTAGCAATTAGCCTACATGTCACTTAAATCTTGTTTTTTAATACATTCCTCAAGAAATAAAGCAGGGAAACTTGGAAAAATGACTGAACTTAGGGCTTAGCAGGAAATATAGAACATGAGCTTGCAGCATCAAGTAGTGCAAAAATGTAAAGAAGTGCTTTACAAAGTCTGTGTAAAGTCCACGGATGCAGGTATGTCAAGGAGACAAACACCAATTGAAAAGTTTCTGATTGCCAAAATAGTAACAGTTAGAGCAACAAGAGAAAGTAGTATTGGATTAGATCTCAAGTATAATATAAATAGCCAATTTTCCATACTGAAATACATAAAGTATGGAATAAATTAATAAATGTGGGTGAATGACAAGTTTTAATTGCAGAATTCCAAAAAAATTATGTAGATGTAACATCCCACTCCTTAAGCCACATAGTAACTTTCTAACAAAAAGGAAGAGAATGAAAGAGTAGAAAAATGCAAAATCGAAGACTAATTTTACAGGCAGGAAATCTGACATGCATTATCTCAGCCGAGTGATTAAGTCAATATTAACAGTCATAAATCTCATTGATAGTATTTATTTCTGATATGATGTGGTGAAGTGAAACATCACCTCCATGGAATTCCTCCCAAGAATTCATAATCCCCAGTCTTATTATAATAAAAATATCAAATTCCAATATTGGAACATCCTACAAAATACCTGATAAATACTTCTGAAAATTGCCAAAGTCCTCAAAACCAAGAAAACTCCAAGAAACTGCCACAGCCAAAAGCTACCTAAGGAGACATGGCAAACAAAGCAATATTATATCCTGGATGAGATCCTGGAGCACAAAAAAAAGACATCAGGTAAAAATGAAGGAAATCTAAACTATGGACTTTAGTTCATAACAAGAAGTCAATATTGGCTCATTTAGTTTAACAAACACACTAATGTAAATTATTAATTATAAAAAATAGGTGTGGGATATATAGGACTTATATGCTCTATCTGCTCAATTTTTCTGTAAGCCTAAAACAATTTTAAAAATGAAATCTATCAAAAAGAACAAACACAGAGATTGGTAAAGTAATTTTTAAAAAACAATCAAATACATGGTTTTTAAAAAATTATTTCAAATTTAATAACATAGAAAATTTAAAGAGAAAGAGGGACATATATACAACACTCTACCTACTAACATCAGAATACACATATTTTTAAGTGACCATGAAGCATTCACCAACACAGAAGATATTTTGGGCCATAAAACTGGAGTCAATAAATTTAAGAAAAAGTTATAAAGATTTTTTTATCTGATCATAATGGTATCAAACTAGAAATCAATACCAGAAAGACAAAAGAAAATATTTAAACACTTGAGGATACTAAATGACACATTTCTAAATAATTCATCTCTCAAAGAGGAAATTACAAAGAAAAAAATATATAGGTGTGTGTGTGATTTCAATGAAAATACAACATACTAAAACTTGATATATGTAGCTAAATCCATGTTGACAGGGAAATTTATCTTACTGAATGCTTATATTAGAAAAATAGGAAAGTTCTTAAGTCAATAGTCTAAGTTCTAAGTTACTACCTCAAGAAAGTAGAAAATGGAAAGCAAAGTAAGCAGTATAAGTAGAAAGAATGAAATAATACTAATATGCACCGAAATCAAGGCAAATAACAACCAGAAAATAATGAAGCAAATATAGTTATTTTTATATTAATAATATTTAGAAACTTCTATCAAGGCTGATAAAAATAGAGAAGATCCAAACCACCAACACCATAAATGAAAATAAAGAGAGAAGTCACAAACCACCAACATCATGAAGGAAATGAGGAATATTGTAACAGTTCCAGAAGAAATAAAATAACAATTATAAAACACTAAAATTAATTTGTACTCATAAATTCAAGACCAATTTCGTACTTGTGAATTCAAGACCATGGCTAACAAAACTAAAACAAGACCAAATACATAACCATATTCATTCTACAACCATTAAAGAAAGTGAATTAATAAGTATAATGTTCCTGAAAAGTTCATCTTTAGGACCAGGTGATTTTACTTTTTCAAATGTTTCAACTAAACATTTATAGGTGAATTCATTTCAACTTTAAGTAATCATTTCCAGAGAAAGTAATAGAAAGAAACATTTCATTTTATGAGATACATATTATCCTGATATTAAAGCCAGACAAAAACTATACAAAAATGAAAAATTAAAGAAGATTAATATGCCTTATGTATATAGACACCAAAACCTCTAACAAAATATTAGTGAATGAAGTACAACAATATACAGAGTTATATACCATGATTGAAAAATTTATTTCAGTTAGGCAAGGCTGGGTAAACAATCAAGAATCAATCTGCATAATAAATCATATCAACAGCCTAAGGAAGAAGAAAACTCATGTGTATCAGGGGAACCCACTCCCAATATTTCAACGTAAGTTCTTTCTATTTTCCATAAGTGTTAGCTGGCTGAGAAACAAAGAGAGGCAGTATAAAGAGAGGAATTTTACAGCTGGGCCACTAGGGCTGACATCACATATCGGAAGGACCGTGATGCCCACCTGAGCCTCAAACCAGCAAGTTTTTTATTAAGGGTTTCAAAAGGGGAGGGGGTGTAAGAATGGGGAGTAGGTGCAAAGATCACATGCTTCAAAAGGCAAAAAGCAGAACTACTAGTAAGGGTCTAACAAAGACCACATGCTTCTGAGGGAACAGGGCAAAGGGCAAAAGCAGAACTACTGATAAGGGTCTATGTTCAGCAGTGCACGTATTGTCTTGACAAACATCTTAAATAACAGAAAACAGGGTTTGAGAGCAGAGAACTGGTCTGACCACAAATTTACCAGGGCAGTTTTTTCCCACCCTAGTAAGTCTGAGGGTACTGCAGGAGACCAGGGCGTATCTCAGTCCTTATCTGAACTGCATAAGACAGACACTCCCAGAGTGGCCATTTATAGACCTCCCCCCAGGAATGCATTCCTTTCCCAGGGTATTAATATTAATATTCCTTGCTAGGAAAAGAATTTAGCTATATCTTCCCTACGTGCATGTCCATTTATAGGCTCTCCACAAGAAGAAAAATATGGATCTTTTTGCCCAACCCTGCAGGCAGTCAGGCCTTTTGGTTGTCTTCCCTTGTTCCCTAAAAATTGCTGTTATTCTGTTCTTTTTCAAGGTGCACTGATTTCATATTGTTCAAACACACATGTTTTACAATAAATTGGTACAGTTAACACAGTTATCACAGTGGTCCTGAGGTGACTTACATCTTTAGCTTACAAAGATAATAGGATTAAGAGATTAAAGACAGGAATATCAAATTATAAAAGCATTATTTGGGAACTAATAAATGTCCATGAAATTTTCACAATTTATGTTCCTCTGCCGCAGCTACAGCCAGTTCCCCCATTTGGGGTCCCTGACTTCCCGCAACACAAGCGATTATATAAATTGATACGAAAAGGTATTTTATATAACTCAACACAATTCATAACACAAAGAAACAAACACTCAGCAAGTTAGAATTAGAAAACTTACACGTCTTGATATAGAGCATCTACAAATGCTAATATCACTGAAGCATCATATTTATTAGAGCTGACATCATACCTAATTGTGAAAGCCTGAATACTTTCAGGGAAAAGGCAACGATGTTCATTCTCATAACTCTTTTTCAACATAATATTAGAACATTTTGAAACTATAATAGGAAAATGAATAATAATAATAAATATACAAAATGGAAAAAAAAGAAAATTTTATTTGCATATGCATGTTTGTAGATGCAGGAAAGTTCAAAAAGTCTACCACAAAAAAGTTTAAAAATTACTAAAACTAATAATTGAGTGTAGCAACACTGCAGCATACATGATTACTACACAATAACTGACTGCATTTCTATATTACCAATAGTGACCACATGAAAATCATCTTTAAAACTGAAATATCATTTATAATCTATCCAAAAATATTAAATACTTAGGTGGAGACTTAGCAAAACATATAATGGTTTTTCATGCTGACAGAAAATGCTAATAAAATGACATAAACAAAGAATTAAATATATGGCAAGACATACCATGTCTATAAAATGAAGACTCAGCATGCTAAAGATGTCAATTTAACCCTAAATGTTTTGTAAGTATTTTCCAGTAAAAATTCCAGCGGGTTTTTTTTTTATTTGCTTTTTGTTTGTTTTTATGTGTGTGCTTTAAAAAAAACTTACTCTAATATTTATATAATGAAAGTGATTCCAGAAAAAATGATGGAGTTAAGTCCTTCAAAAATCTGTTCCTCCATAAAAACTAAAACAAGAGCACTGGAAAAAATGGTCAAAGTCAACTTCTCAGAATTCTGTAAATTAACCAAAGGCTAGCAACAATCCACGGGACACTAATTCAGTAGAAACACCTATACCTCAATAAGGAGAGCAAACTTTATGGCATTTTTACTCTCCCTATTTCTGTTCCACTTTCCCCAGTTCCATGGTGGCCTTGAAAACCAACAGTACCACAAATAGCTAGCAGCCTAACAGCAACTGAAAATAGTAGAAAATGTTTGAAGCATGCAAAAGCATCATTTCTGAAGAACTGTCGTTATTTGACCTGTTTGGCAGTATACATAATGCCTCAGTTTCAGAGCTTGTCTTTATTTGGCCTAATATCTCATTCCATGGAAATAGTCTTTCTCTCATGGGAGTTTGTCAGAAACAATTAATAAAATTGGTTTAACATTCCAGTATTTTGAGATGCAGATAACAGTTGGGGCAAAAAGAATGGAAAAAAAAAAAAAAAAACTTAAAAAGAAAAGCTGAGAAATCAAGATTTACATTAGGGGCTTTGAAATATTCTTACATATACGTGAGAATCCAGAAGGACACACAGACATAAGGTTGTGTGTATACACAGAAAAGAAAATAGAAAACCCTAAACTTCCACCTCTATGTTGCCTTGAGACTCTGTGTAAGCAGAAAGTGAAGGAAAAGGCAGAGCTCCCAACTATACAATAGAATGTCAAAGTTATGGTAAAATATGCATGCTGAGTGCTCGCGATTAGGAGATTATTGATTCAAAATTTTTACTGAAATGTCTCTTTAATCATTAGCAATGTCTCTTTAATCATTAGCAGGACTGTAAGCTACCTGATGAGAAACCTTAGTGGGCACATGCAACAAAGAATGCAGATTGTCTTCAACTATTTGCACAGGAAGGATATGAACAGACATTTCTCAAAAGAAGACATTTATGCAGCCAACAAACATATGAAAAAAGCTCATCATCACTGGTCATTAGAGAAATGCAAATCAAAGCCACAACGAGATGCCTTCTCACACCAGTTAGAATGGCAATCATTAAAAAGTCAGGAAAAAACAGATGCTAGAGAGGATGTGGAGAAATAGGAATGCTTTTACACTGTTGGTGGGAGTGTAAATTAGTTCAACCATTGTGGAAGACAGTGTGGCAATTCCTCAAGGATCTAGAACCAGAAATACCATTTGACCCAGCATTCTCATTACTGGGTATATACCCAAAGGATTATAAATCAGTCTACTCTAAAACACATGCACACATTTGTTTATTGCAGCACTTTTCACAATAGCAAAGACTTGGAACCAACCCAAATGTCCATCAATGATAGACTGGATTAAGAAAATATGGCACATATATACCATGGAATACTATGCAGTCAAAAAAAAAAAATAGGATGAGTTCACGTCCTTTGCAGGGACATGGTTGAAGTTGGAAACCATCATTCTCAGCAAACTACCACAGGAAGAGAAAACCAAACACCACATGTTCTCACTCATAAGTGGGAGTTGAACATTGAGAACACATGGACACAGGGAGGGGAACATCACCCACTGGGGCCTTTTGGGGTGTGGGGGACTAGGAGGGGGATAGCATTGGGCAAAATACCTAATGTAGATGACAGATTGATGGATGCAGCAAATCACCATGGCACGTGTATACCTAGGTAACAAAACTGCACTTTCTGCACATGTAACCCAGAACTTAAAGTATAATAATAACTTTTTAAAAAGCTTTAGTCTGGGTGGCTTTTAAAAAACAGAAATGTATTTTTCGGAGTTCTGGGGGCTGGGAAGTCCAAATCAAGATACAAACAGATTTAGTGCCTAATGAGGGACCATTTTTCTTCATAGATGGCAACTTCTTTCTGTGTCCTCTCATGAAAGAAAGGGCCAAAATGCTTGGCAGGATCTCCTTCATAATATCAGCATTCCACCTTCATGACCTAATTGTGACCTAATATTTCTAAGATCCCACCTCCTAGCATCGTTGCATTGGTGATTAGCTTGCAGCACATGCATTTGGTGGGGGTAGGAGGGACACAAACTTTCAAACCATAGCACAGACCTTAATGAATTAATTTAGGAAACTCACAAAGACATAAACAGCAGCAGCTGCAACAAAAGCAACAATAACAAATTGCAGCAACACCAAACACCATACCTAGGTAAAAAGAATGAAACTGGAGGAATCATATTACCTCACTTCAAATTATACCACAGATCTGTATTAGCAAAAACAGCATGGTACTGGCATGAAAAACACATAGACCAATGGAACAGAATAGAGAACCCCAAAACAAGTCCACACACCTACAGCAAACTCATTTTTGAGAAAGGTGCCAGAAACATACACTGGGGAAACAGAATTATTTTCAATAAATAGTCCTGGAAAGATTGGATATTCATATGCAGAAGAATGATACTAGGCCCCTATTTCTCACCATATACGACAATTGAATCACAATAGATTAAAGACTTACATTTAAGACTGAACCATTAAATTATCGTAAGAAAACATTGGAAAAAAATCTGTGATAGTATATGATCCAGCAATTCCATTGCTGGATATGTACCAAGAGAAAGAAAATCCTTATATCAAAGAAATATCTGCACTCCTATGTTTCTCAGAAAACTAAAAATTGAGCTACGTTATGATCCAATAATCACAGTGCTTAGTATATACCCCCAAATTGGAAATCAGTGCATAAGAGAGACATCCACAGTCCTATGTTTGTTGCAGCACTGTCTACAATAGCTAAGAGTTGGAAGCAAACTAAGTGTCCATCAATAGATTAATGAATAAAATATGTGGTGCATATACACAATGGAATAGTATTCAGCCATAAAAAAGAAGGAAATTCAGTCATTTGCAATAATATGAATGGAACTGGACATCATTACACTAAGCGAAATAAGCCAGGTACAGAAAGACAAACATTGCATGCTCCCACTTATTTATGGGATCTAAAAATAAATACCATTGAGATCATGGTCATAGAGAGAAGGAAGATAGTTACTGGAGATTGGGAAGAGTTGTAGGGGTTTGAGGAAAAGGTGAGGATGGTTAATGAGTACAAAAAAAAATAGAGTAAATAAGACCCACTATTTGATAGCACAGTAGCATGACTATAGTCAATAAAAATTGTATATTTTAGGATGAAGCTGGAAACTGTCATTCTCAGCAAACTGTCGCAAGGACAAAAAACCAAATACCGCTTGTTCTCAGTCATAGGTGGGAATTGAACAATGAGAACACTTGGACACAGGAAGGAGAACATCACACACTGGGGCCTGTCTGGGGTGGGAGGTAGTGGGAGGGAGAGCATTAGGAGATATACTTAATGTAAATGACGAGTTAATGGGTGCAGCACACCAACATGGCACCTGTATACATATGTAACAAACCTGCACGCTGTGCACATGTACCCTAGGACTTAAAGTATAATAATAATAAAAAATAATGACTTAAAGAATGTAATTGAATTGTCTAACTCATAAATGTTTGAGAGGATAGTTACCCTATTCTTCATGATATGCTTATTTCACATTGCATGTCTTTATTGAAACATATCACATACCCTATAAATATATACATTTACTATGTATCCACAAATGTTTTACAAAATAATAATTTTTAAAAATACTTAATGAATGGTATTGGAAAATGATATATGAAGGATCTGTGTTTTCTCTAGCTTGGCCTGATTATTAGGTAAAGTTCTGAGTTTTCTTCCATGTTGTATTTTTAGGGGGTGTGGGGGTTGGAGAGGCATTATAATTTACAAATAGTAAAATATACCCTCTTCACTATAGAGTTCCGTGATTGCTGACAAATATATCCAATCATATAGCCATCAGAAAATTCAAGATACTGATTTGTTCCATTACCCTAAAACATTTTATTTTGCTCTTTGTAATCAATTCTTACCCCCAGTACCTGGCAACCACCCATCAGGTTTCTCTTCCTATTGTTTCATCTATTTAAGAATGTCATATTAATGAAATTATATATAACATACACTTTTAATGCGTGTTTTTGCTTTACAGAATACATTTGAGATTCATCCATGTTGTTGAGTGTATTCATAGTTGATTCCTTAATTGCTGAGTAGTATTCTGTTGTATAGATAGATGTACTGTTGTCTGCTTATTCATTAACCCATTAAGGAGAATTTTGCTTTTTCTATTTTCTGGCAATTATGAATATAGCAATTGTGAAAATTCTTGTACAGTTTGTTTTACATGTGTGAACTTAAAATCTTGTTTCACTTGGAAAATCACCTAGCAGTAAGATTACACGGTAACATATTAAGTGTATAATTAATGTTCTAAGTAATTACTAAACAGTTTTCTCAAGTAGCAATATAATCGTGCTTTCCCACCAACAATATATGAGAGATCCAGTTTTTCTATATCTTCATCAACCCTTGGTATGTCATTTAGAAAAATGTTTTTGCCATTCTAATGCATGTTTGGAGAAATCTCATGTTTTTCCCCTGGCAATTCCCTGATAAGTAATGGGGTTAATTTTTCACATTCTCATTTGCCATATGAATATTTAATTTATTCAAGTGTTCATTGATAAGTATTGTCCTTTTTTGAAAAATTGTTGTTTACTCAATATTGAGATTTGAATGTCCTTTATACATTCTGGTTATATGTCCCTTATCAGATATATGATCTGAAAATATTTTCTCCCAGAAAAAGTGTGACTTTTCTTTCCATTATTAAAAGTGTATTTGAAAGAGCAGAAGTTTTTAATTTGGATACTGTTCAATTTATCTAGGTTTATTCTTCTGTGAATGTGCTTTTTGTAAAATATGTAATATACATATTTTTGTAACTCCAAAAAGAAAACATTCTCTCTTATATTTTCACCTTGAATTTGTCTAGTTTGCAGTTTTATATTTAGGTCAATGAAACATTATGAGCCAGTTTTTGTATATAATGCATTTTTTATTAAGTTTTATTTTTATTGGTACTAGAACAACTAAATTTCCATAGGAAAAAAATATGAACCTTGACCTAAACCTTACTCCTCATGTAAAATCCATTCAAAATAGATGATGGAACTAAATGTAAAACACACACCTGAAAACTTTTATTAAAATCATGGTAGAATATCTTTGGGTCCCATGGCTAGTCAAAGTGTTCTTAGATTTTATAACAAATCCAAATCCATAAAAAGTTGCTACATCGGACATAATTAAAGTCAAAACTAAAAACGTTTGCTCTTTGAAAGTCCATGTGAAGAAGAAAAGACAAGGAACAGACCAGGAAAAAATATTTGCAAACCACATATCCAAAAATAGCAGCAACAAACTTGTATCTAGAACCTATAAAGTACTAATAGCGCAATATTAAATAAAGAACCCAATCATAAAATGGGTTAATAAGCTGAATATACATTTCTCCAAAGTGACTCACTATATAGTATTATAAACACACAAAAGTATTTTCAACATCATTAACCATTGTTTCCACCAATTCTCTTTACCATAATAAAAGCTTCCAATGCTCAAGTTAATGTTCAGATAGCTCCTAAAACAATTGTTTGAAACATCATAGTTAAAATCTTTTAAAGCTAGCAAATTAAATATTGTAAGGGTACAAAAAAGATTCAGAATATAGTCCAGAGTGGCTGATCGTTAACACTGCTAAGTTCGATAAAGTTAAATTCTGTGAAGCTCCATTACTTTGGTTTTCTTAATATCATCAGATATTCTATGTGTCTTCATTTGAAGAATTTAAGCCTATCTCCTACTTAATTAGAATTTTTAAGCAAGAAGTAGTAGAATAAATATTTTTATAAACTTGATAACTTAGAGCAATTTTAAAAATAAAATAATATATTTCTATATATTCTGCATCCAGCTTCTTCTATAACTAGTATCTTATATTAGAAAAATAGATTTGATATAATTAACAAACTAGCATTGATACCTTATTAACTAAAGTCCATATTTATGCATATTTTCTTAGTTTTTACTTTATGTCCTTTTCCTATCTTAGATACCTAAACATAATACCACACTATATTTAGTAGTCATGTCTCCTTTGGCTCCACGTAGCTATGATGGTTTCCCAGATTTTCCATTTCTGTTCTGATGACTTTGACACTTTTGAGGAGTTCAGGTTATTTTGTAGAATGTTCCTACATTGCAATTTCTTTGATGTTTTTCTCATTAGACTGGGATAATTGATATTTGGTTGCAAGATCACAGAGATTAAATGCCTTTCTCATCATAGCATATCAAGAATATATGCTATCAGTACGACTTTTTAATGTTGATATTAATCACTTGGCTATGGCAGTTTGTCAAGTTGTACCACTATCTTTTTTTTTATTCCTTCGTAATGTGTATGTTTTGGAAGAAAGTCACAATGTAAAGACCACATCTAAGAAACTGGGAGATGAGCTCTGCTTCCTTAAGGTGAAAATATCTTAACAAATTATTTGTAATTCTTCTACAGAGGAGATTTGTCTATTCTCCCTTATTTATCTATTTAGTGATTCATTTTTAATATCTGTATGAACTTGTAAATATTTATTTTATAATTTTAGCTATAATACAATACTACTATATTCACTTTGTTCGGTCTATCATCGATATGATGTTCTTTGTAAGTTTTCCTATCTGCCTTATTAGATAAAGGATGTTTCCCTCTGAGATGATTTGGATCTGTGTCCTCATCCAATCTCACATTGAAATGTAATCCCTATTGTTGGAGATGGGGCACGTGGAAGGTGTTTGGATCATGAAAATGTGTATCCCTCATGAACAACTTAGCACCATCCCCTCAGTGATGAGTGAGTTCCCATAAGATGTGGTTATTTAAAACTCTGCAGGATTTCCCATTCTCTCTTTGGCTCTAGCTCAAGCCATGTGACGTGCCAGCTCCCACTTTGCCAGAAGTCCAGCAGATGCCAGCAGATGCCAGCACCATGCTTCCCGCACAGCCTGCAGAGCTGTTAGCCACTTAAATTTATTTTCTTTACAATTTATCCAGTCTTGGACATTTCTTTACAGCAATGTAAGACTGGGCTAACACACCTTCTATTTCTGATTTTTGAGTTTTTAATAATAAATGGATATTAAATTTTGTAAAATGAATTTAATATATATAGATATGATTTTTCATATTGAGCCTGCTAACAAGATAAATTACATTGATTGACTTATGAATGTAAAACTATGCTTGCATTCCTATAATGAATCAGTTGTGGTGTGTTACTCTTTTTATATCTTACCATTTTTGAATTGCTAATACTTTAAAGGATTTTTGCATGTACTCTATGTTCATAAGATATGCTGGTAGTTGTTTTTAACCCTAAGTGTTATTTAGAGCTATATTCTCTATTTCATAAATAGTTGGGGTTTTATGGCCACATTTCAGTTACTGATTTCTACAGTAGATCTGTTACAGTCTGACAATGTACTTTACATAATTTCTAGCATTTTCAACTTGCGAATGTTTATTTTATGGCCTATACTGTGATGTGTCTTCATGAGTGTTCCATTTTGATGAGTGTTCCATCTGCACATGAGAAGAATGTGTGTTCTTATGATGCTGCACAGAATATTCTATAATGTACATTTGTTGATAGTGCTGTTCAATTTATCTTTAGCCTTATCATTTTCTGCCTGCTCTATTTATCATTTACTGACAAGGGAGTGTCAAATTATGCAACTGTAATAGGATATTTGTCTATTTCTCCTTTCGGTTCTATAAATTTTTGCACATATTTTGATGCTGTTTTTTTAGGTGCACATCCTCTTATAATTATGTCTACTTTGACAATTGATCCTTTTTTTCATTATTTAATGTTTCTTTCATTCCTTACACTCTTTTTTGTTCTGAAGATTGCTTTGTCTGAAATTAATAGAAGTAATTCAGCTTCTTTTTATGCTTTATGTTTGCATGATATATCTTTCTTCATCATTTTATTTAACTTCTATAAGTCTTTACATTTAAATTGGATTTCTTTTACACAGCATATAATTAGGTATTATATTTTTTGTTTTGTTTTCTTGATATGGGTGTTTGTGTCTTAATCTAATCTATAATGTATGATTTTTTATACCATTGAATTAACAAAAGTGCATTTTTGTCTTTATTACATATGTATGTCCCCATAAACAAATATTCTATTAATTTGTGTGTTTTAAGTTTTATATGTTGCTTCCTACTCCAAGTACCCTTTTGAAGCTTTGATTTTTACTTAACATTATCATTTCTATATTTATCCCGCTTGATACAAGTAAATCAACTGAATTCATTTCTAATATTATATACTATTTTCTTATAAAAATAATCTATCTCTAAGTCATCCATTTTCCTACTGGCAGAAAGTTAATTTATTTACACTTTATTTGCTGATATAAACAAGTTCTAAAGTAAATACTTTTTTTCATATGTTTCCTGGCATATATAAAATAGAACATATCTGATATAGACATTGAGAGTTGGAATTGTCTGCTCATGAAATATGCACATTTTTGATCTCACAAAATATTGCTAAATAGCTCCCCAAAGTGATCACACAAATTAAAACTCTAATAAGTATGGTGTAAGAGTACATCTTTCCCTACATTGGTGTTTATCAGTTGATCATTCTTCCCAAATTTCTGTTTTTTTTTTTTTTAAATTCAACTTTTTATTAGATACAGGGCATACATGTTCAGATTTTTTACATGATTATATTGCACCCAGGTAGTGACATGTTACCCAATAGGTAGTTTTTCAACCCAGTTCCTTCTTCCCACCACCCCCATCTAGTAGTCCACAGTGTCTGTTGTTTCCTTGTTTGAGTCCTTCTGTGCTCAATACTTAGCTACCACTTATAATTGAGAAAATGTGTTGTATATACACCATGAAATACTACACAGTTATAGAGAAAAATAAAAGCATGTCCTTTGCAACAACATGGATAGAACTGGAGGCCATAATCCTAAGTTAATTAACACAGCAACAGGCAGTCAATTTCTGATTTTGACTGGTGTAATTAGACTATTCAGGTATAAAGCGATTCCAAACATGTTTGGAATAAAGCATATATACTATCTTTTTTTTTTTTTTTTGAGACACAGTTTCACTCTTGTTGCCCAGGCTGCAGTGCAATAGCACGATCTTGGTTCATTGCAACCTCTGCCTCCCAGGTTCAAGCAATTCTCCTGCCTCAGCCTCCCGAATAGCTGGGATTATAGGCATGTGCCACCATGTCTGGCTAATTTTGTATTTTTAGTAGAGACAGGGTTTCTCCATGTTGATCAGGCTGGTCTTGAACTCCTGACCTCAGGTGATCTACCTGCCTTGGCCTCCCAAAGTGCTGGGATTACAAACGTGAGCCACCACACCCAGCCTATTATCTTTATGTTTTGTATTAACTACATTTGCTCTTTCTTTCTTTTAAATGTTTCCTTCTCTGGCTTTCTCTGTTTTTATTGAGCATTTATTATGTCATTTTTTTCTATACTGACATATCATTTATACTTCCTTTTCATCTTTTTTAGTGGTTGCCTGAGGGTTTACTATATACATTTTTAAACAATCTAAGTTCCTCTTTAAATGATACTATTTCATTCCGATATAGTGCAGGTAATTTATGATATTCTTAATTCTTAATTCCTCTCTCCTCTC
>NW_012116611.1:624844-667374 GCF_000951035.1 Colobus angolensis palliatus
TTTTTTTTTTTTTTCAATCTTAAAGTACATGTTTTACTGGGTATAGAATTTTTGATTGGCAGAATTTTTCTTTTAAAATTTTAAAGATTTTATGCCATTATTTTGCTGTTGACATAATATCTGATGAGACATCTTTGGCAATTCTTATCTATGTTTTGTTATGTGTGATAATTAATTTTAAGTGTCAATTTGGATGCTTCATTGTGCCCAAATATTTGGTAACACATTATTCCAGATATTTTTATGAAGACTATTTTCCATGAGATTAGCATATAAATTAGTAAACTTTGAGCAAAACAGATTTGCTCGTAATCAGGGTGGGTCTCATCCAGTCAGTTAAGAACTGAATAGAACAAAAGTACCTACTTCCCCCAAGCAAAGAGTGATTCTGCCAGTAGATATCCTTTGGATTTGAACTACAATGTTGGTTCCTTCCTGGAATTTTATTCTGATGGCCTTCAGACTTCAACTAAATTATTTGCTCTTCTTTGGGTCTCCAATCTGCCAATCCATCCTGCAGATTTTGGATTTGCCAGCTCCCATAATAATGTGAGCCAATTTCTTAAAATAAACTTCTGTATCTCTCTCTCTATACAGAGAGAAAAATAGAGCCTACTGGTTCTATTGCTTGTATTTTTCAGGAGAATCCTGACTAATACAGTGTGTATCTTTTCGTGGTGTTCTCTGAGCTTCTTAGATCTGTGTATTGGTGCCTGTCACTATTTTAACATTTTTCAACTACTATTTCCCAAATTTTTATTTCATTTTGTTTTGTCTTTTTCATCTAGTATTACAATTTTGCAGGTATTTTCCCAGAGTTCTTGAATGTTCTGTTCTATTTTTGTCATTTTTTAATTCAATTTCAGTTTGAAAAATTTCTATTGACCTGTCTTCAAATTTACTGACATTTTATTTAGTTGGGTTGGGTGTACTGATGAACCTATGGAGATCATTCTTCATTTGTTTGCTGTATGTTTTTAAAAAATAATTTCTAACATTTTCTTTTTATTCTTATACTTCTCATCTCTCCTCTTATATAACCCTTCTGGTTTTGCATGTCCTGTACCTTTTTCATGAGAGATTTTGACAAGGTAATAATAATCATTTTAAATTTCCTCTCTGATAATTCCAACATCCATGTCATAAGTGAGTCTGTGTCTCTTTAATATTTTGTCTTCTGACTATGTGTTCTTTGTTTATTTGTTTGCTTCTTGCCTTTTAGGCATGTCTTAGAACTTTTTGTTGAATGCTGAAGATATCATATATGTTAGTAGATGTTTGGTATACATGTTAATCTGGCCAAGAGTTGTGTTATGTTTGATGTTTGTTGTAGCTATGGATACTGGAAGCTTCATATGTCTCTAGTAATCATGTTTTGTTCTCTCCTCTTGAATTTTAGGCTTCTCTATTCTGCTTCTCAGAAAGTTTTATCTATTTATATTTAATTTTAGCTCTTTCAGTTGTAATCCACTGTAACCATTATTGGAGGCATTACTAGTATGGTGATAATACAGGAAAGGAGGATATAAGGCATTCTCTAGTTTTTATTTTTTATTTTCAGGCTTTGGAATGCATAGTAAGCTGTATTTCAGAGCTGTGACTTTTGTAATTCGTGTTTCTTTTTTTTCTTTAGGGGTAGACGTTTTTTCACCCTGCCGCCTAATTCCTTCCCTAGCGGCAATAAAGAATCACAGTGTTCCCAGTGTATGTTATTAAAGATGTCTTCTCTGTAGATTCAGGCTTTTTTATCTCTTAGGTGAGATACTGTTTGGGTAGGATAAAATTTCCTTCACTCAGCTGAAATGGGATTTTACTGGTGCCCTCTGACAATGTCCAACCCCCCTAGGGATTAATCCTTTTCTTCTGAAAGGAAAACTTCACCTTCCCTTGGTAGAGTCACAAAGGGAGCACTCTTAGGATTTTTCTAAATCCACTCTATGAAAGCCTGGTGGAGTTTCTGTAGGAAAGCCTACAGAAATGAGGAGTATTCCTATGACCGCAGCCTCCAGAAGCTAGCCCACATTTGGGCACCATAAATTCATCAAAATTTCTGGTTTAGCATTCTTACTGACTTCTAGGGTGTCTGGCAGTGTCTGCTCCAGATAAGAAAATGCTCACATACTTTGACCTTCTGAAAATAACTGTTTCTAAATATTTCAAGGAAATCTAGTAACTTCTCTTCTCTGATGAGTCCAAAAGGTGTCAATTGGTTTTCAGTTTTTCCAGCTTTTCCCTGTTGAAAAATGAAAGTGACAAATTCTAAGCTCTTATGTGTCTTAGCTGATCTATCTTAGATTTCTGAAGTATCCAAACATGTTATTAGCAATGATATGGAAGGGAAGTTCTGGGAAAGGAATGGCATGATCCCTTTAAATTGTATGGAAGGGGGGAAGGATGTGGTCCCTGGCTAGGACTCCACACCCAGACCTATAGCTACTGACCTACATGAGGACAGGCATTTTTGTTTTCTTGTTCAAATGTTGCATTTCCCAAGACCACCCTGGCCTTCCACACCCCTATCCCGTGCCTGTAAAAACCCCAAGATGTTAGTAGGAAGACACACAGGTAGCTGGATGTCAAGAGGAGCCCATCAGCAGAGGAACACATGGGTGGCTGGATGTCGAGAGGAACACCTTGAACATGCCGGCAGGCCACCGACCAACAGAACAACACAGAGTTTGGCTGGGGCAGTTGAAGGAGAGCCCAGGCCTCCAAGTGGCCTGACTCTCGGGGAAAATCTTCTCCCTTCTGGCTCCCCGATCTGCTGAGAGCTACTTCCATTCAATAAAACCTTGAACTCATTCTCCAAGCCCATATGTGATCCAATTCTTCTGGCACACCAAGGCAAGAACCCTGGGATACAGAAAACCCTCTGTGCCTGTGATAAGGCAGGAGTCTAATTGAGCTAACATAGCCACCTATGGATGGTTAAACTAAAAGAGCACCCTGTAACACATACCCACTGGGGCTTCAGCTGTAAACATTCACCCCTAGACACTGCCATGGGTCTCCCTGTCCATCTGTATGCTCCCCTGAAGGTTTGAGCAACAGAGCACTGAAGAAGCAAGCCACATCCCCATGTCATGCCCTGCAAGAGGGACAAGGGAACTTTTCCCATTTCAGCAGCATCATATATAGATGCTCATACATGATGTATATGTGATATATAATATATAATATATATAATGTTGTAAATTATAAAATATATAAAATATATTATATATAATTACATTAAGCAAAATGTCCTGACAAATATTTAAAATTCAGATAGTAGAAAGCATCCTTGTCTTTTTCCTAAATATAGTATATTTTCACTGTTTCTCAGATAAGAATTTTGTTGGCTGTTGGTTAGTTATTCACCTCAAGAGAGTTTAAAGTTCACAGTTGGCAGAATTTCTTATAGTCTTAGTAGGGCTGCCCATCTCTGAGGATTGACATCATTTTCTTTTTTCTTTTTTTTTTTTTTTTGAGACGTAGTCTGGCTCTGTCGCCCAGGCTGGAGTGCAGTGGCCGGATCTCAGCTCACTGCAAGCTCCGCCTCCCGGGTTTACGCCATTCTCCTGCCTCAGCCTCCGGAGTAGCTGGGACTACAGGCGCCTGCCACCTCGCCTGGCTAGTTTTTTGTATTTTTAGTAGAGACGGGGTTTCACCGTGGTCTTGATCTCTTGACCTTGTGATCCGCCCGCCTCGGCCTCCCAAAGTGCTGGGATTACAGGCGTGAGCCACCGCGCCCAGCCTACATCATTTTCAACATGATTTACACAGCTAGCATAGACATCCACTTGCTTTTTGTAATGTAGTCTTTCCCTAGGATGAACATCACATCAACCTCTTAGAAAATATAGGGGCTAACTCAGAGTTCCTACTCATGGAGAGACCCTAAAATTATACTAATAATTAGAATAATTATTCACCTCCATGTAAGTCACAATAGAGAGAATTCTCTTTATGACACTTGTCCTTGCTTACTTTGATGATCACGAGTGTGCCAAGACTCCAAATTTTTCTGTCATAAAATGGATCGATTCTTAATCTTCTCACGGCAGTGTATATACTATAATATGTACCAATTTTAAATCTATTCTCAATGCCTTAAATCCTCTCACTGTGCTCCCTAATGGAAAAAAATGCCTCAATGTTTTCCTGGGTGTCTCCATTACCTTCTTAAATTTTCTGGATGTCTCCAGAGGACAGTGTTTCCCCCAGGAGCTAAGATAAGTGAAAGAGATTCTATTATCTCACATTCTGTGAACTAGTGGGCCTGAGAATACATTGTCTTAGTTTTTTCTTGCCAATTCTGGACCATTTTTCTTCCCTTCTAACTTACGAAAAGAAAAAATATCCTTTGGATTGCATGCCATACTATACTATATATTATATATATTGACATGTTGCGGGAAGTCAAGGATCCCAAATGGAGGGACTGGTTGAAGCTGTGGCAGCAGAATATAAATTGTGATGATTTCATGGACATTTATTAGTTCCCCAAATTAATACTTTTATAATTTCTTACATCTGTCTTTACTGCAACCTCTGAACATAAATTGTGACGATTTCATGGAAATTTATCACTTCCCCAATCAATACTCTTGTGATTTCCTATGCCTGTCTTTAATCTCTTAATCCCATCATCTTCGTAAGCTGAGGATGAATGTCTCCTCAGGACCCTGTGATGATTGCGTTAACTGCACAAATTGTTTGTAGAGCATGTGTATTTGAACAATATGAAATCTGGGCACCTTAAGAACAGGATAACAGCGATTTTCAGGGAACAAGGGAGATAACTTTAAAGTCTGACTGTCTGTGGTCTGCACAGAACAGAGCCATATTCCTCTTATTACCGAAAATGGGTAAGATAAATATCGCTGAATTCTTTCCCCAGTAAGGAATATTAATAATTAACAGCCTTAGGAAAAGATTGCATTCCCAGAGGAGGTCTCTGAAAGGCTGCTCTGGGAGTGTCTGCCTTTATGCAGATGTAGATAGGGATGAAACACACCCTAGTCTCCTGCAGTGCCCCTAGGCTTGCTAGGATTAGGAAATTCCAGCCTGGTGAATTCTAGTCAGACCAGTTCTCTGCTCTTGAACCCTGACAATGCATGCACAGCAGGACATGGAAGTTCGTTAGTGATTCCAGTTTCACCCTGACCTCCTGATCTCACCATGACCTCCTGCCTTGTGATCTTTTGTTGCCCTTAAAGTATGTGATCTCTGTGATCCACACCCTATTCATGTACTCCCTCCCCTTTGAAAATTACTAATAAAAACTTGCTGGTTTTATAGCTCAGGGAGTGTTACAGAACCTGCCGACATGCAAGTTCTCCCCTGGACACCCAGCTTTAAAATTTCTCTCTTTTGTTCTCTTTCCCTTTATTTCTCAGACCAGCCAACACTTAGGGAAAATAGAAAAGAATCTACGTAAATTATCAGGCGCAAATTTTCCCCAATAGTGATAGTATAACATTTGTATTAGTCTGTTCTCACACTGCTGTAAAGATACTACCCAAAACTGGGTAATCTATAAGGAAAAGGGGTTTAATTGATTCACAGTTTTGCATGACTGGGGAGGCCTCAGGAAACTTACAATCATGGTGGAAGGGGAAGCAAACACCTTCCTTCTTCATAAGTCGGCAGGAGAGAGAAGAGTGAGTGAAGGAGGAACTTGCCAAACACTAATAAAGCCATGGGATCTTGTGAGTACTTACTGCCATGAGAACAGCATGGGAGAAACCACCTCCATGATCCAATCACCTCCCACCAGGATCCTCCCTCAACACCTGGGGATTACAATTCAAGATGAGATTTGGGTGAAGATGCATGAGCTAACCGTATCACTATCTCTTATATTTTTATTTATAGACTGGTTAATTATTTACATTTCTTCCTTCAGAACTTTACGTCTGACTTAATTTATCTCCAACACCACTCTTGTCAGTTGTCAGGAATGTTAAAATTAAAAAAAAAAAAAAAAACCTCAAACTGTTCTCTCAGTTTCTTGACTTCATTAGTGTCAGTGATCTTGTCTTTGGCCCCACCTGTGACACCTCCACCTATGATCACAGACATTATTATTTTCATTAATCACATTTACAAAATCTCAATTTCAATAATTATATTCACCAGTCACAACATCCTATATTTCTAGGTCATATCCTCTAGCATCCCTTTCCAACAATTATTTAATTCTATTGGAATCAAACTTATTTACATTACCACCGTATCACTTTTCAATGTTTTCTACATGTTATTATTTTCCCTTATTACCCACTTTAGAATTCATGTTCTTTCATTGCAGTCTCTGTCTTGCATGTACGAGCTTACCTGTTTGTTTCTCTCTTGCTCACACTTTTTATCTCTCTATTGTAGTTACCTGGCAGACCCTCAACTTTAGCTAATCTAACTCTCTACTTAGTCTGTACCTATAACAAAGTAACAGGTCTGGAAAAAGAAAACAAACAACGAAATAACAAGAAACTCAAGCTGAAAGGTCTCAAGTTAATTTATGACCAAAGAAATAAAGTGAATTTTCCTGCTGCTTAGCAATCATACTGTCTGTCCTGAGTTAAATTCACTTGTTCTTCAAGACAAACATGGAGTGTATAAAAACTAAACTAACATGTCCAAATAGGTATCATTGAGTATCTAGGTTATATGTGAATCTGTAAATTCTAGTTGGCAGAATAACTATCACAATTAATTTTAACTTTATAAATGTTCATATAGAGTGTTCATGTCACAGAGCAGATGTCAATCCCGTGGTTTAACACTTCCTGGAGATTTTCGTAGCATATTGCCATTGATGGTTGAAATCAGACAGTTTTCATCTGCTTCCAGTTTCCTATAGCTTGTAAATTACAGACTGTACAAACACAAGTTCTTAATGCACTTCCACAATAAAAAAAAAAAAAGCATGCATTGTGATACTGAGGATCTGCTTGATTACAACTGAGGAGTGTCCAATCAAAGCTTTGAACAGACTGACCAATCCTGCACTGTATAGGATGCTCATTAATAATTTGTAATTAATGATGGAAGTGAGACAGTCTAATACTGTTGTAAACCAAAGGTGTTGAAGCCTTCTTGTAGCTTTGCATCAAAGTTAAAGGATTCCGTCATCAAATCCATGTTTGTTACCCCTGACAGAAAGGTTCTCTGTCGGGGAGGTGGCCAAGATGGCCAACTAGAAGAAGCTAGTGTGCATGGCTCTCATGGAGAGAAAAGGAAGGGCAGAGTAAATACGGCATTTTCAACTGAAACATCCAAGCATGTGCATAAGGACTAATCAAGAAAACAACTTGATCCATGAACAATGGAGAAAATCAAAGAAGGATGATGACCCACCCAGGAGCGACATGGAGCCAAGTAACCTCCCCGACCCAAGGAAGTGGTGAGTGAAAGTGTGACCACGGGAACCCATGCTTCTTCCACAGATCGTTGCAACCTTTGGGTCAGGAGATTCCCCTCAAGAACCAACTCCAGCAGGACCTTCAGTCTGACACACAGAGCTATGTGGAGTCTCAGCTGAGCAGCTGGTCAGGCACGTGCTGAGACCCTGGAGCCTTAGATACTCTGGCTTTCTGGGCTTCCCAGAAAAATTACCTGCAATTCCAGCAAAGTGAAAGGTTAGACCCCTGTATATATCTGTAGGAAAGAGGCTGAATCCAGGGAGCTGAGCAGTGACTGTCTGCAGGTCCCACTAACAAGACACCTCACAGAATAAAACTCTGGCTTGGAATTTCAGCCAGCCACTGAGAGTAATATTGCAACTGTAATGGAGCTCCTGCAGGTAGGGGTGGGCCACCCTCTTTGCTGTTTGGGAGACTTAGCCGTTCCACCCTGTGGGCTTTGGAGAGTCCAAGCTAACCAGGAACAGGAGGGATCCTACAGCACATCACAACTGCTCTACAAAAATATAGCCAGACTGACTTTTTAAGAAGGTCCTCTATCACATTCCTTTTCAGTGTACAGGACTCCCAACTGGGGTCTTTAGCCACCCCTACTGTTGTTCTCCAGTTGACAGAGATTTGAAGCCTCTCTGGAATGGAGCTCCCAGAGGGAGGGGTGAGCTGCCTTTTGTATTGTTTGGGTGACTTAGGTATTCTGGCCTTCGAATTTTGGAGAGTCCAAGGTGACCAGGGACTGAAGCGGACCCCCTGCACAGCACAACTGCCTTATGAAAACGTGGCCAGGCTGTTTTTTTAAGCAGTTCCCTAATTCTGTTTCTCATCTTCAGTGGGGCCTCACAACTGGGATCTCCAGCTATCCCTACCAGCGTTCTCTGGCTGACAGAGATTTCAAACTCTCCGAGTACGGAGCTCCCAGAGGAGGAGTGAGCCGCCATCTTCCTTGTTTGCATGACTTAGCTATTCCAGCCTTTGGGCTTTGGAGTGTCTAAGGTGATTGGAGGCTGAAGTGGACACCCAGCACAGCTGCTCTACCAAAGCATGACCAGGCTGCTTTTTCAAGCTGGTTTGCCAATCCTGTTCCTCCTCACTGGGTGGGAACTCCCAACCAGGGTCTCTAGCTACCTTCTACAGGTGTGTTCAGGCCAAAAACAGGCCCAGTGGGGAAGGCTGTCATCTTTGCTGTTACACAGCCTTCACTGGTGACAGCTCCAGGTATTGGAAAATCTAAGGTGACTAGGGACTGGAGTGAGACCCCAGCATACTGCAGCAGCCCAATGGAAAAGTGACCAGACTTAAGTGGGTGCTTGGTCCCACATCTCCTCACTGGTGAGGTCCTCCATGCCTGGGGCCTCCAGCCACCCCCACCAGAGCTACTGAGCCAGTAGCAACTGAGAAACTTCCTGGACAGAGCCTCCAGGGGCAACTGAAAACCTCTCTGCCATGGCCTCTGGAGTGAAACTGACCTTTCTACCCTCAGACTAACAAAGGAGCAAAGATCCTAGGTCCTTTATTCACACCTCCAATGCACTACGGTTAACCCAAGGAGAGGAAGCCAGTCCATGTCCCACAGGTCCCACACTTGTGTGTGTGTGTGTGTGTGTGTGTGTGTATATATATACACACACAAATACACACACACACACACACACACAAACACAAACATACACACAAACACACAACGTGGAAAGATTAAATAAAGCTAAATTAACTATTACATCACTTGCTATCATTTTTTAATGATAAATTTGAATTGTATTCTCTTAATTTCTAAATATGCATTAATATCAACCATATATAGTTAAAAATATATATAATATATAATAATATAATTTTAAAGTTAATATAGAATCTAATTTTAAAATACATTACTAAAATACATATTTTGTATTAAAAATACATATTATTGTATTGTAATAATAGAAATATACATTGTTATTAACTATATGTGTGTGTGTGTATATATATGTGCTGGATTTCTCAGTGTCTATTATTTCCATATTTTTTCCATGTGTATCCACTGCTTAACTCCCACTTGAAGGTGAGATTATGCAGCGTTTGTTTTCCTGCTATTGAGTTATTTCATTTAGGTTAATGGCCTCCCGCTCCATCCACGTTGCTACAAAGACATTATTATTTTTTATAGCTGCACGGGATTTCATGCTGTATATATACCACATTTTCTTTACACAATCAACCATAGATTGAAACTTAGGTTGATTCTATGACTTTGTTATTGTGAATAGGACTGCCATAAACATATGAGTGCAGATGTCTTTTCGGTAGAATGATTTCTCTTCCTTTGGAGAGAGAAGCAGCAGTGGGGCTGCTGGGTCAAATGGCAGTTCTGTTTTTAGTTCTTTGAGAAATCTGAATACTGATTACATTAGGGGTTGAACTAATTTATAGTCCAAGTAATGGTAAATAAGTGTCCCTTTTTCTCTACATTCTCATCAACATCTTTTATTTTTTGAGTATTTAATAATAACCATTCTGACTCTTATGAGATGGATTTCATTGTGGTTTTAATTTGCTCATATATGATGATTTGTAATATTGTGCCTTTTTTCATATATTTGTTGACTTGCTATATGCCTTCTTTGAGAAGTGTCTGTTCATGTCCTTGCTCACTATTTGATGAAGTTATTGGTTTCTTAGTGATGATTTGTTTAAATTCTTTATAGATTATAAATATTAGTCATTTATCAGATGCTAGTTTGCAAATATTTTTTTCCATGCTGTAGGTTATCTATTTAGTCTGTTGTTAGTGTCTTTTGCTGTACAGAAGCTCTTTTATTTAATTTTAATTTGTATATATCTGCTTTTGCTGCACTGGTCTCTGATGCATCAGTCATAAATTCTTAACCTAGGCCAATGTCCAGAAGACGTTTTCCTAGGTTTTCTTCCAGAACTTTTTGAGAATCCAGTCTAAAATATAAACTTTTACTCCATCTTGAGCTAATTTTTCTATTCGGTGGGAGATAATCGTTCAGTTTCATTATTCTACCTTTAGCTAGCCTGTTCTTCCTGAGGCATTTATTGAATAGGATGTCCTTTCCCCAATGTTTACTTTTGTTTACTTTGTCAAGAATCAATTAGTTGTAGGTATGTGGCTTTATTTCTGGTTTCTTTTTCTATTCTATTGATTTATGTGTCTATTTTTGTGCCTGTGCAGTGCTGTTTGGGTTACTATCTCCTTGTAGCAAAGTTTGCAGTCAGGTAATGTGATGTTTCCAGCTTTGTCCTTATTGCTTAGGATTGCTTTGGCTATTTTGGGCCTTTTTTTTGTTTCCATATGAATTTTAGAATTGTTTTTGTCTAACTCTGTGAAAGACGATGTTGGTATTTTCATAAGAATTGTATTGAATCTGTAGAATGCTTTGGAGTGTATATTCATTTTAATGATACTGATTCTATTCATGGGCGTAGCATGTTCTTTCATCTGTATCATCTACAATTTATTTCATCGGCATATTATAGTTTTCCTTGTATAGGTCTTTCACCTTCCTGGTTAAATGTATTCCTATTTTTTTTGTGTGACTATTTTAAATAAGATTGATTTATTGATTTGGCTCTTATATTGAACATTGTTGGTGTATAGAAATGCAACTAGTATCTGTGCATTAATATTGTATCCTAAAACTTTGTTGAAGTTGTTTATCAGATGTGAAAGTCTTTTGGAGCAATATTCGAATTTTCCAGATATAAGATCATCTGATCAGCAAGCAGAGATAATTTGATTTTCTCTTTTCCAACTTGGATGTCGTTTGTTTTCCTGCCTAGTTTCTCTGGGAAGGGCTTTCAGTACTAAGTTGAATAAAAGTGATGAGAGTGGACATTCCTGTCTTATATTAGTTCTTAGGAGGAATGCTTTCAATTTTTCCTTATTAAGTATGATGTTGGCTGAGGGTTGTCATACATGGCTGCTACTAATTTGAAATATATTTGTTTGATGCTTACGTTGTTGAGGGTTTTTATCATAAAGGGATACTGAATTTTATCTGCAACTATTGAGACGATCATGTGCTTTTTGTTAGTTCTGAATATGTTGTAAATAACACATTTTCATATGTTGAACTATCATTGCATTTCTGGGATAAACCCCACTTGATCATGATAAATTATGTTTTTCGTGTGCTGGTAGATACTGTTTACTAGTATTTCGTTGTGAATTTTGTGTCTATGTTTATCAAGAATATTGACCTAAAGTTTACTTTTGTGTTGAGTTCTTGCTAGATTTTGGTGTCAGAATAATACTGGTTTCATAGAATGAGTTAGGGAGGAATCTCTACTCCTTTATTTTTTGTTACAGTTTTAGTAACATTCATACCAGATTTTGTTGTACTTCTGGTAGAATTTAGCTCTAAATCCATATGGTCTTGGGCTTTGTTTGTTAGATGTTTTATCACTGATTCAATTTCATAACTCATTATTGGCATAGAAGATTCCTGGAAACATACGAACTTCCAAGATTGAACCAGGAAGAAATAGAAATCTATGTCGAATCTATTTCTTCCTGGTTCAATCTTGGAAGGTCGCATGTTTCCAGGAATTTTTCCATTTTCTCTAGGCTCTCTAGTTTGTGCATGTAGAGATGTTCACAGTAATCTTTGATGGTCTTTTGTATTGCTGTGGTATCAGTTGTTACATCACGTTTATCATTTCTAATTGTGCTCATTTGAATTGCTTTTCTTAATCTAGCTAGCTGACTATCAGTTTTGTTTATACTTTCAAAAACACAAACTTGTCATTTTGTTGATCCTTTGTATTATTTGTCCTCAATTTCATTTAGCTCTACTATGATTTTTGTTACTTTTTTCTTCTGTTGTCCTTGGGTTTGAATTGTTTTTGTTGTTCTAGTGCTTTGGGGTGTGATATTAGGTTGTTAACTCGAAATATTTTATCTTTTTGAAATACAAGTTTAGTTTTATAAACTTTTCTTTTAATACTACTTTTACTGCATTTGAGAAGTTTTGGTATGCAGTGTCTATATTTTCATTTGTTTCAAAAATTTTAATTTTTGCCTGAATTTTATTGTTTACCCAAAGTCATTCAAAAACAAGTTGCGTATTTTCCTTGCTCTTGTATGGTTTTGAGGATTCCTCTTGGTATAGATTCCTAGATTTATTCCACTGTGGTCTGATAATGTAGTTGATCTGATATAGTGATAGATCTTTTTAAAGTATATTGAAACTTGCTTTATGGACAAGTATATGATTAGTTTTGGGGAATTAATCTGTGAATTTTCATCTGTGCGTGAAATCCGTGAATTGACTATATTTCATGCATAGATTAAAAAAATGTATATTGTGCCATTGTTGGATGAAATATTCTGATTTATCTATTAGTTTCACTTGGTCAAGAGTACAGTTTAAGACCAGAGTTTGTTACTTTTCTGCATCAAATATTTTTCTACTGCTGCCAATGAAGTATTGAAGTCCCCTCTATCATTTCATGAATGTCTATCTCTTTTCTTAGTTATATTAGTATTTGTTTTTTAAATCTGGCTTCTTTGGTGTTGGGTGCGTTGAATTGAACCCTGTATCATTACAGAGTGCCTTTTTTGTCTGTCTTTACTGTTATTTGTTTAAAGTCTGGCTTATGTGGTGTGATACAAGAATAGCAACCTTGCTCTGTTTTGTTTCCCATGTATGCGAAATATATTTCTTCACTCATTTACTGTGAGTCTGTGGATGTCATGACACTTTAAGTAGGTCTCTTAAAGGCAACATATGGTTGGGTCTTGTGTGTGTGTGTGTGTTTTTTAATCCAATTTGTCATTCTATATCTTTTAGTGGAACATTTAAGCTATTTACATTAAAGGATAATATTGATATGTGAGATTTTGTTACTGTTATACTGTTGTTAGCTAGTTGTTAGCTAGTTGCTGTAGTCTCAATTGTGTAATTACTTTATAGGATCTGTGAAGTTTATACTTACATGTGCTTTTCGATAGAAGTATGATCTTTTTATTTCCATGCTGAGAACACATTTGAGCATTTCTTTCTATGTGCAGTCTAGTGGTGGCATGGTGACAAAGTATTTCAGTGTTTCCTTGTATGGGAAATACTTTTTTCCTGCTTTATTTATGAAGCTTTGTTTGGCAGGGTAAGAAAATTTGGGCTGGCATTTCTGTTTCTTTAAGAAGGCTCAAAATAGAACAACATTCTCTTCTGGTTTCTGTGGAGAAATCTGTTGTCAGTCTGATGCGATTATCTTTGCATGAGATTCGTCCCCTTCTCTATCTGCTTTATGATTTTTTTCAGTAAGTTTGACCTTGGATAGTCTGGATGACTATATGTCTTGGTGATATTCATCTTGTGTAGTATCTTGCAGTTATTCTCTGAATTTTTTGTATCTGGATGTTTATCTCTCTAGCAATATTAGGGTAATGTTACTGAATTATTTTCCCAAATATGTTTTCCAAATTGCTTACTTTTTGTTCTTCTCTCTCAAGAATGCACATAAATCATAGGTTTGGTCACATTACAACATTTCATATTTCTCAAAGGCTTTTTTCATTTTTTAAAATTATTTTAAAAATATTTTCTGATTGGATTAATTTGCAAGACCAGTTTTCAAATTCTGGAATTCTTCTGTTTGATCTAGTCAACTTTCGAAGGTCTGAATTCTATTTGAATTTTCTTTAATTTTTTAATTCCAAAAGTTCTATATTTTTAACATAGCTATCTCATCTTCCTTATTCTGAATCATTTATCTGTTTTTTTTGTTGTTTGTTTGCTTGTTTCTTTTTTAACGTTCTATTTAATCTCCTTGAGCTTCAATATAATCCATATTTTGGATTCCTTATCTCTCATTTCAGAATTTTCATTTTGTTTAGGATCTATTGTGAGATAGATAGTCTAATCTGCTGGAGATGTTGAAACAATCTGTCTTTTTGTATTGCCAGAGTTCTTGCAATGATTTTTTTTCCTCCTCTGAAGCAGTGTCACTTCTCAGTTTTGTGTTTGCTATCATTTGGATGGTACCTTTTTATTATTTATTCTTTTTTCCCTTGAGGTTATTACTGTGGTGTATCTTGTGTAAAATAATTTGGTTTTATTTCTGGATGCTTTCAAGGTGCACAGGCTTTGTATGGATTCCTTGGTTGTGGATAGCTCTTTTGCAGTATTTTACTCAAATGCATCTTGTTGTAGCAATGTATTGAACATATGATCTATCTCCTGTGGGTCTGAGAATGCAGAAATCTCAGGAAGCTTATATCATACACTGACACTATATCCTTTCAGTAGTAATTTTTGTATTTGGCAGTGAAGCTTACTCTCCAGTACAGTAAATGGAGCTTTAGAGTAAGAGCCAACTCACTCTCTGGTAGCTTGATAATAAGCATAAGCATCTACCTTCCTGTGGAGCACTGAGGGGGAGATCATGTTGGAGTGCACTAAAGTCTCCAGGATAGGAATAAGGGGGAAAAGGCTACACCAGCTTCTCATCCTGAGCAGGCAGAAGCACAATCTGTTTCCCATAATAGGGCTAATGACCTTCAATTCATATGGATACTGTTCTTTGGCTCCTAGTTGAAGTGTGACTAGTGTAGAAGTTCCCCTCTGGCAGCTACCATCAAAACAAACTCGAGGCAGAGATACATTCCTCGGTCCAGTACAGAAAGCTCTGTGACTCGTCTGCCTGCTGTTGCCAGGATTTTGTTGCTCTGTGTAGAAAGGGGAAGATGGACCTCATCTTTTGTCCATGTCCACTCAGTATGGTCTTACTTGCAATGGGAGTGCAACCACTGTATAAAGCAATGGGAAGGTTGTCTCCAAGTAGACTCACACCAAACCCCAGTGTGAGAGCCTCTACTGTGTCTGTGACTGTGGATGAGGCGGCACAAAATTATCCGCTCTCCACGTCTGTTCCCAGTCACTGGTGCTGCCACCCTCAGTGATCGGTGTTTTGTTTACATTTCCTTTGTCCCAAGATGGCGTTGATGGTTTATGCTCTCCCAGCTCCATAGGGGCGGCCCCTGCTGAAGGCTAGATCTTCAGGGATTATGCAGCTCCTCAGAGACTCGGCAGTCTCCTCTCATTGCCAAAGTCAGAGCAAGTTTTGGGGTATGTTTGCAGGATATCTGGTGGTGCAGTGGTATAAGCGCTGAGGTTCCCTAGACAAAACAGTGGCTCACATTGGGTACACAAGCAGTATGTCTCCGACCATCACGGTTCAGCCCTGAGAAGACTGTGGGTGCATTTGTGTGAACTGATCGCACAGTGCTCTATCCCTGGCAATTTCTCAAAGAGCCACCAAAAGCATTGCCCAGGGTAACTAAGACAGAAGGCCTGACAGTGGTCAGCAGATTGTTGCAGGCATGAGGAAAGTACAGAAGCACCCTGACCTGTCCTTTTCATGGGGCTCTGAGTTCTTTGGGGGATTAATTTTGCAATATACTTTCTGTTTTCCTTTTAGGAACACCAGCTGTTTCCCCTGGGCCCTCAAAGAGATCCAGGCCTTCTTTCCTCAGCTTTCCATTCAATCATGGCCGTTAGTTTGTAACTCTGATCTTTCTGAGGAGACCTGGAATCTGACATCCCTAATCAGACATCTTGAAAAACAAACAAACAAACAAAACAAACCTGTTACATGTTAGAAGAACAGTTTTTCCAATTAAAGTAACTAAAGTATTCTTAATTGCCAGTTTTCATATTATTTCTTTCAGAGCTTTGAATATTTCATACCGTTCTTTCCTTCAGAGTTTCTGTTAAGAAATCCACTGAGAGTATATCAGGACTCTCTTGTATGTCATGTAGTTCTTATCTCTGGATCTGGATTTTTTTATCCAAATCTCTGGATTTTTTTTTTATCCCAAAATTTTTACTCCTTCAGTGCTGGGCAGAGTCTACACCCATGAACTCAGCAGGAAGCAGTTATAGAAGACACATCTCCATCCTTTTGCAAACCCCTTGAGTTTAAAAATAAGTATCTAATCTCTGAGCAGGGAATGAGGTAGAAGGCAGGATTTTACTCTGAATCAGACTGAAGACTGGCTGAAACGGGGAAGAGGCACTCAAAGCACATCTTCATAAGACTTGCCCGCCAGTGCCATGTCAATTTGCCATTGCCATGGCAACACCCGGAAGTTACAGCTCCACTCCATGGGAATGACCTTGAAATTATCAACCTTTTTCTAGAAAATTCTGAATAACCCACCCTTAATTTGCATGTAATTAAAAGTTGGTATAAATATAACTGAAGAGCTGCCCCTGAGCTGCTGCTCTCATTCCACTGCCTGTGGGGTAGATCTGCTCTGCAGGAGCAGTCATGGAGCTGTGACACTGTCACCCCAATGAAGTTGTTTTCTTTACTGCTGGCTCACTCTTGAATTATTTTTTAAGTGAAGCCAAGAATGTTTCCATTCTAATCCCCAACTTTTTGGCTCACCTGCCTTACTTCACTATAACAAAGCCCAAAAACTGGGTAGCTTAAAGGACTATAATGCACTTTTTCATAGTTCTAGAGGCTAGAAGTGCAAGATCAAACTATTGGCAGAATTGCTTCCTGCTGACTACTGTGAGAAAGAATTTGTTTCATGACTCTTGCCTAACTTATGATGGTTTACTGTTGATCATTGGTGGCTCTTCACTTGTAGAAGCATCACTCATATCTCTGCCTTTATCATCACATGAAATTCTCCTTGTGTGTTATCTAGGCCCAAATATTTTTATAAAGGACACCAATCATATTGGATTAGGCTATCAGTCTACTCCATTATAACCTCATCATAACTAGTTACATTGTTAATCATTGTGTTTACAAATAAGGCCACATTTGGAGGTACTGGGAGCTGGGACTCCAACATAAAAATGTTGGAATAATTCAATTAATAAACAGGCTATTTAATTACTTCATAAAAAGAAATGATAGCCATGCATATTGCTAAGAATGAAATAATTATCCTTATTATTCATGAAAAAATAAGTTTCCTCTACTATTGCACAATCAAAGTAACTATTATCTCTTTTATCTTTGTTTTATGTCAGACAGAAAGAAATTATCTCCTTGGCATCAGATTAATGAATGTCAACATTATATTTTACAATAAATGATTGACAATGAGTTCAAATACATAGTTTGAGAAATGGTATAACTGAACAGCTGTATTTTTCAGAAACTATAATGAATAAAAGAAAACAATCATTAATAAAAAAACAATTTTGTTCTATATTACATCCAGAATCTATTAGTAACTTAAACAACCCAACAAGCAGAAAACAAATAAGTCCATTAAAAAATGGGCAGAGCACATCAACAAATGATTCTCAAAAGAGCACATACAAGTGGCCAGCAAACATATAAAAATATGCTCATCATTGCTAATCATCAGAAGAATGCAAGCTGAAACCACAGTGAGATACTGTTTCACAACAGTCAGAATAGCTTTTGCTGAAAAATAAAAGTAAATAAATAAATAAAGATGTTGGCTTGGTTGCAGAGAAAAGGGAACACTTATACACTATTGGTGAGAATTTAAATTAGTTCAGTCACTCTGGAAAGCCATTTGGAGATTTCTCAATGAACTGAGAGTTGAAACTACCATTCAGCCCAGCAATCCCACACCTGGTGTATACCCAAAGTAAAATCCATCATCCTACTAAAAAGACACATGTATCTATATGTTCATCATAGTGGTATTCACAATTTACAAAGGACATGAAATCATCTTGGTTGCCCATAAAAGGTGAATTAGAAAAGGAAAATACGGTATATATACATCATGAAATACTATGCAGCCATAAAGAAGAAATAAGTTATGTCCTTTGCAGAAACATAGCTACAGCTAGAAACCATGATCTTAAGTGAACTATTGTAGAAACAGAAAACCAAATGCCACAAGTTCTCACTTATAAGTAGAAGCTAAACTTTGGACACACACAATCATAAAAATGGGAACCATAGACGCTGGAGATTTCAAGAAGATAGAGGGAGGAAATTGGATAAATGTTGAGAAAAACTACCTATTGGGTACCATGCTCACTACCTCAGTAATGGATTAATTTGTACTCCAAAGCACAGCATCTGACAATATACCATTGTCATAAAGCTTCACATGTACCCCTAATTCTAAAACAAAAGTTGTAAAAATATTAAAATTATAAAATCTATTCTTTTAGCAACAAAAAGGTAAAAATATTTTAAATAAAAACAAGTCAAAATCCAAACTCAAAAGACTTAAAGTAGTTGAATGGATATTTAAAAAACAAACAAACAAACCTATGTGCTGTCTAAAAAATCCTTACGTGAGATATAGGGACTTAGGCTGAAAGAGGAGGAATAGAAAAAGATATTCTATGCAAATGTAAACAAAAGAAACGAGAGTGGCAATACTTATATTAGACAAAATAGACTATAATTCAAACACTGTAACAAGAGACACAGAAGGACATATAATAATGAATTCCTCAGGAAGGCCCAACAATTATAAACATGTATGTACATCTATTCAGAGGAACAAAAAATATCAAACAGATAGAATAAAGATATAAATAAACTGCAATACAATTATAATTGAAAACTTCAATACCCCACTTTTAATAACAAATACACGATCCAAATAGAAAATAAAGAAATAACAGACCTCAAATCATTAAAGACCAAATGGACCCATCAGCCAATCAAAACATTCCATTCAACAGCAGAAAAATTCACATTCTCAAAATGTCTTAACAAATTTTAAAATAAATAAATCATACTAAGTATCTTTTTCTCCACAATGGAATTAAACCAGAAATCCATAAGAGAAGGAAAATTAGAATACTCAAAATATGAGGAAATTAAACACATAATTCTGAACAATCAATGGGTCAAAGAAGAAATAAAAAGAGAAAACAGAATATCTTAAGATAAATTAAAATGAAGATACATAATACCAAAACTCCTGGGATACGGCAAAAGCAGTACTAAATGGGAAGTTTGTTGTGGTAAATGCCTACATTAATATAGAAGATTGCCTCTGATCCAGGAGTCTTGTAAAAAATAAAAAAGGAAGATCAAAAATTAACAATCTAACTTGATACCTCAAAAACAACAATAACAAACTAAGCCAGAAGTTAGCAGAAGAAAGAAAATAATATCTAAAACAAAAATAATAATAATAATGAAATAAAAATTAGAGCAAATCAATGAAACAGAGTTTTTTTTTAATCAACAAAATTCACAAACATTTAACTAGACTAAGGAGAAAAGAGAGAAGACTAAAATTAATAAAATTAGAAATAAAAAGAAGATTTTATAATTGTTACCACAGAAATAAAAAGGAATCACAAATATTGGTATGAGCAATTATACAATAAGAAATTAGATAACTTAGAAGAAATGGAGAAATTTCTAGAAACATACAACCTACTAAGACTGAATTCTTAAGAAATCAAAAATCTGAAATGACCAATGACAAGTAAGGAAATTTAATTAGTAATCAAATACCTCCCAACCACAACAAAACAACCTCAAGACCAGATGACTTCATGGATGAATTTTATCAAACATTTAAAGAATATATAAAACCAATCATACCTAAATTCTTCCAGAAAATTTGAAAGGAGGGAACACTTTCAAACTCATTTTATAAGTCTGGCATTATTCTAATATCAAAGTCAGACAAACACACTACAAGAAAAGTAAGCTTCGGACCAATATTTCTGATGAACATATATGCAAAAACCCTGAAGAAAATACAACTAAAGAGCAAAGCAAATTTAATAACATATTTAAAAATGTACACTGTGACCAAGTGGAATTTATCCCTGGGTTGCAAGGATGGTTAAACATACAGGAAGACATTAATATGATATATCACGTTAGCAGAATGAAGGATAAAAACCTCATACACATCTCGATAAATGCAAAAAAGTGTTTGACAAGATTCAACACACCTGCATCATAAAACTTAACAAACTACATATAAAAGAAATTTATATCAATGTAGCAAAGGCCATATGTGACAGGCTCTCAGCTAACATCATAGTTAATGTTAAAAAACCGAATGCTTTTCCTCTAGGATCAGACACATGACAAGGATGCATACTCTTGCGACTTCCATTTAGCATAGCACTGCAAGTTTTAATCAGAGCAACCAGGCAATAAACAGAATGAAAAGCCATCCAATTTGGGAGGAAAGAAGTAAAATATTCCCATTTGCAGATGATATGATCTTATATGTATGTAGAAAACCTGAAGATTCCACTAAAAACCTGTTAGACTACAAAACAAATTCAATAAGGTTGCAGGACCTAACATCTACATACAAAAGTTAGTTGTATTTTATACACTAACATTAAGTTATCTGTAAAGGAAACTATTAAAATAATCCCATCTATAATAGTGTCAAAATATTTGTGTATGAACTTAAACAAGGAGGTGAAAGATTTTGAGACAGTCAGGTGGGAAGGTGTCGCTGGAGAAACTGCAACCAGCCTGCCCACTGAGGTGGAGTCGGAATTTCACCACTTTGGCAGCAGGGAGGAGCCTGGCCCCTCCTATTCTAGTGTGGAAACTGAGATTCAAATGGCCTGGCTAGAAGCACTCTAGCAGGCACTCTGGCCTTGTGACATTCCCTATTTCCCCCTTTTCTTCCTTTTCACTCAGTGAAACCCTGCTTTACTCATCCTTCAAACCGTCTGCAAACCTAAAATTTTGTGGCCATGGGACAAGTAAGGACCCTACCTTTAGCTGAACTAAGGAAACGTCTTGCAATATTTTTGGCGCACAATATGGGGGCTAGAGAAGCGGTGCGTCAATGGGGACTCAAAATCTCTCACTGTGGTTTCTCACCCTTTTCATCCTTGGATTTCTGAGCTTACGGAGAACTGCACCCCCACACTCTGTTGCTCCTGGGGGTCAGCCAGCCGCTCCCCGCTCCAGGCCGGGGCTGGATCACATGGCCCAAGGGTCCCACACAGCTGGCTGTGCTGGTTCCCAGCCTCAAGCTGCCTCAACCTTCCGCTTCCCCAGCCAAGGGGTTTTACTTCTCCATCAGACAGTAATTAAACTTTTCTCCCTGGTGGAGGAACCAGTTGCATAAGAGTAAAAGGTTCTTCCCCAGGCATTTTAAAACTGTTTTTCTTTCCTCTTCTCCAACCCGCCAGCAGTTAACTTTAATAATTTTTTTTTTTCTTTTAGGACGCATTTTACCAGGCCATACCCCACTCCCCACCCCCAACCCCACCAACTATCACTGTGTGTATTCTCTGCAAAGTCTTCCTTGTGAAATCAATCCTTCATCTTGTTTTACATGCAGAGGTCATGGCTTGTAACTCCAGTGGCAAGGCTTTGTTCGGCAATCCTGCCTTAGGAAGTAAGTTTCTTTCTGGTTTGATATCCACATGTTTTCCTAGCCAAGTCTCTTAGAGGGCCCCACCCAGCAACTAGGTTTTCTTCCGCTTGTGTGTGTACTACGTGTGATATCTGTAAAAAGAGATATCTAACTAATTTGGCCTAAAGAAAGACAAGCGCTTGGATCTAATATTTTTTAGAGGGAAGTTAAAAGCTGGAACCTTTCAGTTCATGTAATTTTAATGTTAGAGAAACAAAAACAGCCCTAAAGACTATTGGTAAAATGCAGGTCAGATGCAAGATTTGCTAAGTGTTTTGAGGTTACAAACTGCTTTTTGGGTTTTAGGAACTATTTGACTTGCTGGCTTCACAATTGGTAAGGCCAGGGGACATATGGAATTAACCACGCCCTTAACTAAGAAAGCAAACCTTGGCTGCAGTTAGCACACAATTAAAGCAACTTACCAAGTTTTACCTTAAAGTTAAAAATTTCTAGGAGTTAATTGAAACTATTAGAAATAGATTTACATGCAAGTTGGCTAAGAACAATAAAATGTATTTTTTTAGTTAAAGGTTATAAGAAGGCATAGAAATGTAAACTTTTGCCTTGGATTAAAGAACTGTTTTGAGTTAAATTAGGAAAAAGCCGAAGGTTCAAAGAAGTGGTGGAAGAATTGTGGGAATTAATCTTGCCAAAGAGTTTCTCTGTGTGAACATATTGACTAAATTCAAAATGGATATTATATGGTTTTTCTGTAAATTGAGCATTGAAATAAAAGCATAACAAGGTTTTCCTAAGGTGCTAATCTGTTCTTTGGCAAAATTTGTAAAGGGTTATGAAAGGTTTTTCCTTCTTTAAAATTTCTGAGTCATCATTTTATCAAAATAAATAACTTATGGTAATCTGGAATTCTATTTCTTAACATCAAGTGTTTTAAACTTCGAACATTGAACAGCCTTCCCCAAATCAAACTTGAGTCACACAATTGTATTCTGGGGCACCTGGCTTTTTGGATACTTCAGAGGGCCCCTGAAGTGCCCAGAAAAGAGAGGTAAACAGGATTATTTGACACATTTAAGTACACGGGATGGCCAAAATGATGCTCAATCTTCTTTAGGTTATATCTTGGTGAATAATGCTAGTATATGTTTCAAAAAATGTATGGGATTTCTAAAATTCTAATGTCTGAGTATATGCTATTGAAAGGTGAAGCAAACTGGGCTTCTGGGTCAGCTGGGGACTTGGAGAACTTTTAACTTTAATCCTTCTAGCTAAAGGATTATAAATGCACCAATCAGCACTCTATGTCTAGCTAAAGGAGTGCAAACACACTAATCAGCACTCTGTAAAAACGCACCAATCAGCACTCTATAAAATGGACCAGTCGGCACTCTGTAAAATGGACCAATCAGCAGGATGTGGGTGAGGCCAAATAAGAGAATAAAAGCTGGCCACCAAAACCAGCAACAGCAACCCACTTGGGTCCCCTTCCAATCTGTGGAAGCTTTATTCTTTTGCTCCTCATAATAAATCTTGCTGCTGCTCACTCTTTGGGTCTGCCCTACCTTTATGAGCTGTAACACTCACCGTGAAGGTCTGCGGCTTCACTACTGAAATCAGCAAGACCACGAACCCAACAGGAGGAACAAACAACTCCAGACGCGCCACCTTTAAGAGCTGTAACATTCACTGCGAAGGTCTGCGGCTTCACTCCTGAAGTCAGTAAGACCACGAACCCACTGAAAGGAAGAAACTCCAGACACATCTGAACATCTGAAGGAACCAACTTTGGACACACCATCTTTAAGAACTGCAACACTTACCACAAGTGTCCGCGGTTTCGTTCTTGAAGTCAGCGAGACCAAGCACCCATCGAAGGGAACCAATTCTGGACACATTATCAGTCATAATTAGGGTTTTTATGTTAAGTTATTGTAAACCACGGAGATGACCAAACTTTTTTTCAATCGTGTATGTAACTGTAACTAGCCAGGCATTTTGCTATTCACAGACAATTGTTGTTTTAATTTTTTTCAAAGATGATTTCTAATGAGCTATAGAACTATAAAAGGTGCTCTCAAGTACAGGCTTCTGGTAACTTTCTAAACTGTAACATTGGAATAAAGGAAAATGTACAGGACTCAAGAAGAACTGAAATGTTCATGAATATTGAGCAAAACAAGAGTTAACTAAATGGACTGAACACAGAAAGCTGAAGAAACCTTTTGGATATTTGGTTGGAATATTGCTGAGCCTTGTTTTGTTTTTCATAGTGAAGGAAGCTTATTTTGAACTATTTACAACCTTTAATAATTGAGTAAGATATACTCCTCTAAACAAAATTTGAAGCATGTTTGTTACTCTCTGCCTGGTTACTCTAAAATTTAGAAACTCTTTGTGAGTATTCCTAACTTATGGCAATATAATTGCATCAGTGCACTAAGAATTCATTTTTCTTTTGGAACAGAACACAATTCGAGAAAGTGGTCATTTTATGAAGTCTTAGATTGGAAGTGTATGCTTCCCTTTAAACAGTCAAGCTCAACTTACAGAGTCAATAGAAGCCCAATGGGGAAACTGGCCTCATACCCTTGTCTACACAGTCCTTGTAGAGGGTTCCTGACTTGTTATCAGTAAAGAATGTTAGTCTCCAACAGGTTTAGGAGCTCCAAGTTTATCTTGGAACCTTAAGAGGTGAGGATCACCCTACTTACAGGTATTTGAAGATACAAACCCACGGTTGGGCTTGGCTTTAAAAGGTCTTATTTGAGATTCCTTGTGGAGGAGAATTCAATCAAAGCTAATCCAAAAGGCCTATGTAGAAATAATTATTCTTGTTGCATTTTATGCAAATAATCAGACAAAGTATAAGACTAAAGTCTATTTAAATAACTCAGTCCTATGATCATTTGTTTCTTAACAAAAATGAGGACTGGAGAGAGAAACATTATGTTCCAAAACTTATCATACATTTGTCACTAAATTCTAAACTCATTAGCTGTTTTTAAGTTTTTGCCTACATTTTAGATTAACTCTGCTTGTTCCTGTGAACCTATCAGCAATCTCCAGCTGCAGCTCAGAAAGAACAAAAGGGATGGGTAATGTACAAATTGGTGTCAATATTCTAGTTCTGAGCAATTATCCTGCAAATTTTAATCCTTTAGCTAGACACAAAAGTTCTCCAAGTCCCCAACCAACCCAGAAGCCCAGCTGGCTTCACCTTTCAATAGCATAATAGAATAAATATGGAATGAATAGGGTGCCCATCACCCAGAGGTTTCCTTCTGGGAAAGTAAAACTAAGGAAGCTAAAAAAGCCAAGCACCATGCACCCAAATCCGAGCAAGCATAACTATAGCTATCAGTTATCTGAGTGTGTCAGAAGACATTCTTTCCTTTCCCTTATTGGGGAAGGATTCAGTTCCACAGTTTTATTTTAGCATTTAGCTTATCATAAGGAGTCCATGCAACCACCACCCACTCCCTGATGCCCCCATCCCAAGGTATATTTTTGTCCCAGACTCAATTCCAAGCTTCAGGTCAAAGCCCTGGGAAAGAAAATTGGACCTGAGGGATCCAGAGGCAAATGACAGCAGAGATTACAAGGCACAGTGCAGGTGAGTGTGGCTGGTTCCTGCTGATTAAGCCCACCCCAAACTTCCTGTTTTATGAATAAAAACCATGCTAATACACATGGCATAAATGAGGTCTAGGGAACTCTAAGGCTATTGACAGTAGGTTGGAAAGGGACACAGGTGAGAGTGGATAATTCTTATTCTCTAGGTTTTCCTGCTTCTTGGGTGCAAGTCTCATTGGCATCTATGGCAGCACCTGCCAAGGTCACTGGAACTCGGGAATGCAAGGACAAAAGAGGGAAAGAGGACACTCTTCTCTCCCTCCCTCAGTTACCCCCGGGTATCTGCTAGGAAGAGAAGGGAACCAGGCATGCCTGCTCTCCTCTTTCTAAATAGGTAGCTGTTCATCTTCAGTCTGTACCATTTCAAATGCATCATGAGCCCCTGTGGCTCCTTTAAAAAAAATGCCATCTTTTTATTCCTTTCTCCTCCTCAGTCCTCTCTTCACTGATAGATAATTGTTTCTCCATACTATGGTATGCTCCCTTCAGATGCATCCTCCAAATTGGAAAGAGTTAATTTCCCAAACCTTAAACTGATTGGCTTAAGATTGGGCCCAGGGGAAGGGAACCCAGAAGCCCAACATGCCAGAAAAATGGTAAAGGTTTTTTTTTTTTTTTTTTTTTAACCAGTAGGGCTTTTGGTCTCCCATCCCTGTGCAAACTGGTAAAAGGCTTCGGGATCTTTCAGCTAACCTTACCCCTTCTCTTGTTTCATTTTATACATGTTTTCTAATAACCTGGTTCATCTGTTCTTGCCTTCAGGACATCACACTCAAAACAGTCATGCAACCTGAGCCTCTGACGATGGCCCCTTCTGCTGGGATCCTTTAGATAGGCCTTTGAAGGAGCTCTGACTACCATTTCCCCCAAACAGCACCCCCTGTCAGCAGGAAGCAGTTAAGATCATCTTTGTCTTTATTCCTAATCTAAGGGCAGTTAGATGCACTTCTTTAGAGGGGGAAATGAGACAACCAGTTGGAAAGGAGTTCCTGGAGAAACTCCAGTCAGCCTTCCCACTGAGGTGGAACCTCAGGAATTTCATGACATTTGCAGCCCAGAGGAACTTGGCCCTTTCTCTTCCTGTGTGGAAACTGAGATTCAAATGGCCAGGTGGGAAGCACTCTAGCAGGGACTCTGGCCTTGTGAGAGTCCCTGTTCCCCCCTTTTCTTCCTTTTCACTGAATAAAATCCTGCTTTACTCACCCTTCAAATTGTCTAAGAGCCTAAATTTTCATGGCCGTGGGACAGACAAGGACCTCATCTTTAGCTGAACTAAGGAAAAGTTCTGCAACAATTTGTACTCCAAAATCTATAAAACACTGATTAAAGAAACTAAGGTAGACACCAATAGAAAAATATCACATTTCCATAGATTGGCAGAATTAATATTGATAAAATATGCATACTACCAAAAGCAATCTATGGATTCAATGCAATCCCCATAAATATCCCAATGACATTTTTTACATAAATAGAGAAGAATCCTAAAATTCAATAGATTGGCAGAATTAATATTGATAAAATATGCATACTACCAAAAGCAATCTACGGATTCAATGCAATCCCCATAAATATCCCAATGACATTTTTTACATAAATAGAGAAGAATCCTAAAATTCAAATGTAACCATAAAAGTCTGTAGATAGTCAAAACAATCTTGAGAAAGAAAGAAATCTGGAGGTATCACACTTTGTCATTTCAAAATATAGAACAAAATTACTATAGTTACAACTGTATGGTACTGGCATAAAAATAGATATATAGTCCAATGGAAGAGAACAGGCAGCCAAGAAATAAACTCATGTAAATACAGTTTCCTGACATTTCACAAGGGTGCCAAGGTTACCTAATCAGGAAAAAGTCACTGTATTCAACAAATTCTGTTGAGAAAATAATATTTACATGCAGAAGAATGCAATTGAATACTTTTTATTATACTATATACAAAAGTGCACTCAAAATGAATTAAGAATCTAAACAAAAAACTAGAAACTATAAAGCGAAGGTTTTACAGAAAACATTGGGAAGAAAAATGTAGGGAAAACAGTTCTTGACATTGACCTTGGCAATGATTTTTTTGGATATTACACCAAAAGCTCAGACAGTGAAAGCAAAGATAAACACATGGGACTACATAAGAATAAGAAAGCTTCTGAATAGTAAAGAAAACTGTTAACAGAATGAACAGATAACCTAAGGAAGGGGAGAAAATATTTGCAAACAATATATCATAACAGGACAATACTTAAAATGCATAAGTAACTCCTTTAACTCAATAGCAAAAAAAAAGAAAGAAACAATCTAATAGATATCTAATAGATACTTTAATAGATAGACATTTTTCCAAAGAAGACATACAGTTGACCAACAGGTATGTAAAAAAGTGCTCAATATTGTTATTATTGGAAAGGAACCCAGTTACCTCAAGTTATTGGTGGCCTATTGTTACAGATTCGGAGCCACTTCAGTTCTTGCCTCTTCAGAAGAAAGAATTCACCTGAGGAGCATAAAGCAGAAAAAATGACTGAGTCAAGTTCCAGAGCAGAAGTGGAAGTTTATTTAAAAAGGCCTTAGAACAGGAAAGAAAGGAAGATGCACTTGGAAGAGACCCAAGCGGGCATGTGGAGGTAAAAGAGAAAGTCAAGTGCCCTGTTTAACTGTGATCCTAGGAATTCTATAAGTTCCCCTTTTTCGCATGATTCTTCCCTGAGGGTGGGCTTCCCACATGCTCAGTACTTTCCTTACTCTTTGGAATTGAGCGTGCGCAGTGTGTTAAGGGAACTATGAGCCTGTCCATCTGAAGTTTTCTTCCCTTTTCTGGTGGAATGTGCCCCCGGAAGATCATACTTCACCATTTTTGTCTCTTAATGCTCTTACCCAGGAAGTTGCTTCTCCCTTGGGCCTGCATTCAATTAACATTTTGATATTAACAGGTTTGGACCATCAGGAAATGACTTTCCTCTGGCACTACCAAATTAGAGAGGCAATGCAATAATTTCCAGACCACCACCTGACATTCTAGTGGGTTGGGGGAGAGCCCTCTCCTGCCCCACTCATGCCTAACTATCTGTAGCAATGTCACTAATTATCAGAGAAACGCAAATCAAAATCACAACCGGATACCATCTCACACCTCTTAGGATGACAATTGTCAAAAAAATACCAAAATATATCCAGTGTTGTTGAGGTTGTAGAGAAGTGGGAACACTTGCACACTGTTGGTGGGAATATAAAATGTTTCTGATATGAAAAATAGTATGAAATTTCATAAGAAGCAAACATAATGAAAAAACCATATGATACAGCAATCCCAGTTCTGGATACATATGCAAAAGTACTGAAATCAGTATCTTAAAGTTATATCTGCACTTCCGGGTTACTTGCAGCATTATTTACAATAACTGAGATATAGAAACAACCTACATGTCTATCATCAGATGACTGGAAAAATAAAACATAATATATATGTACATTTCAGCATTAAAAAAGCAATTCTGCCACATGTGGCAACATGGGTGATCCTGGAGGGCATCATGCTAAGTAAAACAAGTCATCTACAGAGGGATAAATACTGCATGGTTCTTTTTAAACTTATAGAAGCAGAGAGTAGAATGGTCGTTGCCAGAGGCTGGGGAGAAGAAAGATGGGGAGTCCTTATTTAATGGCAATAATGTTTGTTATGAAAGGTAAGTAAGTTCTATAGATCTGCTCCAAAACATAGTGCCTACAGTAAACAATACCGTATTTTACACTTAAAACAGTCCTTAAGAGGGTAGTTCTCATGTTGTGTTCTTCCCACACATGTGTGCACGTGCACACACATATATACACACAAAGAAGAAACATGAGAAAACTGGGGAGGTGATGAAGACTTTTATTATCTTCATTGCTGTGATGGTTTAATGGGTGTATGTACCTGTTCAAACTCATCAATTTATATAAATTAAATATATGAAATATTTGGAAATCAATTATAACTCAATAAAGCTGTTAAAACAAACAAACCAACCCTAGGTGATGCCATGAGATAAAAAAGAAGTGATATTGCTCTGACAACATAGGAGCTCTGTCATGGCTTTGGGGGAAAAAAAAAGCCTTTGAAAAAAATGTCCAGTAATTGACAATTTTCCCTGTTATATTCCTTCTGAAGCAGTTATGCCTGTGTCAATGTCTGTGCAACTTTCAGAAGCTTGTAATTTCACTTACATTTTGTCTCCATCATTTTGAGGAAGCAGAAATAATCACATGCAGCAGCAGGAGTGCTGTGGAAAGTATAATGTTACCTATCATCACAATAGGAAAACAACTAAAAGAGAATTGCAAATGAAGTTTTGCTCTCTCTCTCTATATATATATATACACACACACATATATGCATTAGATATAGCTATATATAGTTATGTAATACCCCATTACATAAAAAAAATGTATTTTTGTATCACTAGCGTAAATAAGCTAAGAAGAAACAATGAACAGAAGAAAGGAAGGAAGAAACGAGGAAGAGAAAAAGAAAAGAAATGAGAAAGAGAAGAATGCAGCCAAAAGAGTCTAAGATGTCAACAGAGTCAAACTATCAGATCCTTTTTCGAGGTTTATGGACATTTACAAGGTGACTGATATGGTGGGTTCATTGTGTCAAGAGTTAGTAGAAGAAAAACTCTTTAACTGACTCCTCCATTAAGCCTATTCTAAACCATTCTTTCACTGGTAACAAATAACAAGGGACAAACTCTAGACCATTTTGACCCATAAGGCTGCCCTTTGGCCAGAGATTGGGGCAGGTATAATTAGAAATTCCAAATCTCTTTCCATACATTTTTTCCCCATGTCAACTATTTTAGAATTTCAATGAATAACTCTATGTTTAAATTTAAAATCCCACAGCACTGCTTTAATAGAATCATCTTACAAAAAGTTAATCCCATTCTTCCCTTTACTTGTCAAGCATAATTATACAGTTTCTCTAAACAGAGAAAATTACTATGCATGTGGTCTGTCAATTTCAGGGAAACAGTGAGCTCAATTACTCTTGTATAATAATTTATTTGCAACTACTCTTCATTATGTAGCCCTTATCAAACATATTTCTAAAAATGGTTATTTGAACTCCTTTTCAATGACCCCTTCCCATAAATTAAAAAGAACTTTAACCTAATTTTAAATTAAATGAGGAAGTAAAGCTTTTAATCTCTTTATTTAAAAAAAGTAGTCTAGAGGGCTGTAATCTTTTTGCACATTACTGTGACAGTTGGACAAATGTACTGCTATTATATACTACAGTTTTCATAGTCAAGAGGACAGTAACAGTAACCTGACAAGGAGTCATTACAAACAAGGTGATTTGGCTAGTGATTCCTCATCACTTTTTAATTGGTAATTAAAAATGTTCTGGTCTCTGGGCTCAGTTCAAAAGTGGAAAAGGCCAAATCTCAATGCGTTAGCGCAAAGAAAGGCACATATGAGTTTAATGAGAAACAAATTGCAAGGCAGTCAGGAATATACAAGTGAACTCAAAATAGGTTATTCTTTTTGTAAAATGGTATAGTGGAAACAGATTTTCTTAAACCTAACCAAATGTAAGATGGGACTCCCTCACTGCATTCTGAGGAACTACGGAATTCAGCTTACGTTTCACTTGACAACTGGTAAAGAAGAGGGAAGGGAGTGGAAATACTATCTCCTCCCACACCCCTATCAATTGTTGGCGAGATAGAACCAACTAGGAATGTTGAGTTACTAAGTTAAGCAACAGCAGGAAGACACTATTTTCCTTAAAGCCGAAGGGGAAAAAGGAGAGAATAGTATAGTAATTGTTTGGGTGAGGGAAAAAGGACAAGATGGAGGAAGGTGAACAAGATGGAATAGTCCCTGTTGCTTCCGGGTTCTTCACCACCAATTTACCCTCGCCTGGGAAAGCAAATCAACTGAGCAACCTGAAGCAACCGAAACTTACCTGGCCACGCCTATGGGAACGCCCCAATCCCGCCTACTGCCCTCCTCTTCCCACTAGCAATGCATAAAAGTCTGCAGGCGCTGGTGCAACTTCCCCAGCCTGCCACTACCCTGGCCCTCCTTGCTTGTGGACGGGAGAACCTCGCCGGAGAGTGCCTGCATATTTGCAAATAAAGGCTACCACTTTCTTTATTTGATTCCGGCCTCTTTTACTAATCAATTAGGCTTTCAATAAAACAAAACAGTAATATCAAAGCCTAACAGGAGTCAGATTGTAGTGAACAACTGTAAAACAATGAGCAATTTAAAGAATAGCATCTCCTATTAAAAAATGTAATATGGAAGCAACAATGGAGCAGGTAAAAAAATACTGTGGTGTAATAAAAAATATATTTGGTCTTTGTTTCTGGTTTTAGGAGCTCCATGCTCCTGCGGAGCTCTGTGCGTAACCTATGGGGTTACAGCCCCACAGGGTACTGCCACTAACAGAAGTTAGTGATAGAATTGAATTGAATTTTCAAACACTTGGTTGGTATTGGAGAATTGCAGAAATGGTGTGGAAAAAAATACATATATTTGTTGTCAGAATAAAATCATATATTTGGTGTCAGAATTGATATCAGAAAACATAAAAAAAAAAAGCTCATGGTCTCTTTTTTCTCATTATCTTATCTCTTGCTTCTGTCTTCCTCTGGCTTAACACAACTGGGAACAAGACCAGCAAGGTAGCCCAGGTAGGATATTCTGACGGATGTTGCAGGAAAGAAATATATCATTTCTTCTCATGTTAGGTTTGTGACTGAGGCTTCTTTACCAAAGGGCAAACTAACATGAGAAAAACCTATAAATATATTTGATATAAGTTTTACATGACACAGGAATCCTTAGAAATAAAGACCCAAAGAAACAGGTAAACCTTTTGAAGAGTGATGAAGAGTGGACAGTCATGGAGCTGTCTAAGAGTGGACAATTGGAGCCTGTGGGGTTTTAGAGACAAGAGAGAAAATGCCATGGTTGGAGAACTGAAAGATGTTAAATGTGAAGAATACAGAATACAGAGGGTATTGGTGGGGACAGTGACAAGTGAAGAGATTGAACATATAAATGATGCAAAGATTATTAAGAAGCCTATAGAACTTGTTATAGAATTTAGATTTAATCATGAGAGTAATCAAAAGTCATGGAAGAGTTTTTAGTAGATGTAGTAATAATCACACTTGCCTTTTAATTTGTCAAAATTTCATTTTTTTAATTTGTTTTCTTATTTTATTATTTTAACAAATATCAATAAATACCAATTGATAAACTACTATGTGCCAGACACTAGGTGCTGAGAATACAGTGTCAAACTAAGCTTTAGAGGATGAATTATAGGGAGCAACACAAACAAAAAGACTAGTTGTGAGGTCATTCCAATAGCCCAGTTGAGGTTTGTTAGTGGCTGACAGGATGATGTTTCTGGAAACATAGAAAAGTTAAAGCTTCTTCAGGGTATTCAGGAGATATGTTTAAAATAAATTGGTAATTGACTGGTTGAGAGAGATGACGATGGAGAAGGAGAACTTAAGAATGGCTTCCAGGTTTCTGGTTTTACTAGATAGATGTAGACTGGTATCTTTCATTGAGATGGAGTGTTGGAGTATAAAAAAAAAAAATTAGTTTTAACATCTTGAATTTAAAATGCAGGTCAGACATGTAAGAGAAGGTTAAGTGGCTCTAAAAACATACAGATTGAAAGCTTGAAAGATATCTCTTTCCAGCTAGTAATTTCTAATAATGTTACAGTTTCTTTTTAATCTTTGGAAACTGTCTCTCCAGACATTGTAGCTCAAATTGATTAGGTTTACTATGCCTAGCACACCTAACAAATTATGTGGTATGTGCCACTAGTTGTATTGCATTAGTTTCTATCTTCATCAGAATCCTCTTACACCATTAGAGGTATGGATGAAAAGGGGGATTTCACTTACGTTGACACTGTATTTGATGTGACATAATGATGCCTCTATTTAATTCTAGTATTCTTCTGAAAAACAGAATAGGATGCCGTACCCTAAGAGAACTGACATTAATTTCCTAAGCACTTCCAAAATATCATCATTGCTCTTAAATAGTGTACAGTTCCAGGAGACCTGGAATATAATAATTATTATATTCTATAGAACTCATGTTTTAGTGTAAAACACTAATTTTAATTTAGATTTAATTTTTATATATTAATTCGCTTAGTTTTCTTTATATTATTTGATCACCGTTGGAAAAAGAATTCTTCACAACTGTTTTATTTAGCTACAAAATGTTGGGATTATTCTGAAAATTCTTGAATTATATCTTTACCATAACCATAACACTAGCATTCATTATCTGAGCTGCAAAAATAAAATATTAGTATCTGCTTGATAAGTGAAAAGAAGAATGTTTAATGTTAGAACTTAAAAGGGTTGGAAGTCTAAATTTTATTGGCTGCCTTGTTCCAGGAACTTCTGACATGCCATTTCATTAAATCCTCACAACAACCCTGAAAAGTAGTTTCCCTGTCCCTTTTACCAATGGGGTAACTATTTCAGGCTACATTCCTGATGACTCCCACTTGGTGAATCTATGGACACTTTAGTAGTTATTCCAATTTCAAAAGTCTGTTGTAGCAGAAACTATCAGTGTTCTGTTTCCCCAGCCTGACTTCCAACATCAAACACCTACATTTTGTCAGATGGCTGCCTCTTGCTAGTAGAACCCATTTTGTCCACGTGCATGGCTGACCAGAAGTACCTGGGAATGAATATTTTCTATTGCAACTTTGTTAAATGAAACACATCTTTTCTTATGAGATAGCAGCATATACCTGATATCTTGGTAGTACTTCGTTTCCAACAAATCAGCTTTTTTTTTTTTTCCTTTTTAGTTCTTCTTTACAGATGAAGTAAGAAAACTAAATATTACTTGAAACTTTAGGGAAAATGAGTGATACAAAAAAGAGAAGTGATAAAGAAAATAACTGATTATGATTATTTAAAAACAAATTTATAAAACTTGGCCAAGGCAAGTGCTCATGTACTTAAAATTTCTAAATGTAAATTTCAATGTCAATTTAAAATTTAAATTTTAAATATAAATTAAATTTAAAAATGTAATTCATGGAAAAAGTAAAAAACTGGCTTATTATGAATTATTAAATAAGAATGTCTGTGGATTTTTTAAAGATATCTCTGGGATTGAGCTTTTTGCAAGCAAAATTTAATGCATGCTTTGCTTTAACTTTTGAAGAGGTTAAAAAGTCACCAGATTCTGGCCAGGCACAGTGGCTCACGCCTGTAATCCCGGTACTTTGGGAGGCTGAGGTGGGAGGATCACGAAGTCAGGAGATTGAGACCATTCTGGCTAACACAGTGAAACCTGGTCTCTACTAAAAAATACAAAAAATTAGCCGGGTGTGGTGGTAGTCCTAGCTACTAGGGAGTCTGAAGCAGGAGAATGGTGTGAACCTATGAGGCGGAGCTTGCAGTGAGCCGAGATTGTGCCACTGCACTCTGGTCTGGGCAACAAGCAAGACTCTATCTAAAAAAAAAAAAAAAAAGTCCTGATTCTAATTGTCAATCAAAAAGTTTCCAGCAGTACACACTGCTCCATAGCAGTACCCACCCATGGCAGGGAAGGAATAAATGGTGTCTGAAAACAAAGCAGTTTTATGATTCTTAAAATCCATTGAATTTTAACACAGATGCAAAGAAAACATCACTTTCACCCTTTTGTTTTAGTCTTTCATGCTTAAAATACGCTATGTTAAATTACTTGAATGGAAATAGATAGAAAACTCCCTGACATTTTTTAAGCTATTGAGCTGGATGAAAAGGTTTTGTTTCTCTGGAGAGTTTTCATGCCATCTTTTATGGTAACTACTGCGAGTAAGAACAGACATGTAACTTTTTCATGTCATCTCTTGATCGCTCTCAAAAGAGTTCCACACAATTGCAATCCTCCATAACCTTTTGTATAATCTTCATGATAGTGTTCACCTCTGTGAAATATTCAATTTGTGAGGCAGGTGGGAAAAAAGAAGGTATTTGCCGCTAACTACTAGTTACTATTCAAAAATAACAAAAGGGCTAGAAACTCTCTGCTAATTTTATGGCATTAAATCAAAATTAACCCAGAAGTTGAAACTGTTGATTGTCATGACAAGTTTTTCAGTTCCTAAAATTATCATTTACAGTAGTATCATTGTTAGAGTGCTTTTTAATGACATATGTGTTTTTGTTTATACACGGCACTTATACAAATGACTCACAAGTTATTATAATATAACTTAATATAATATACGTAATATATAATTTAATATAACTCAAGTTATATTAAAAGTTATTATTTAGAATGACAAAGTTATTCTATTAAAAATAGTTTTCCTATTTTAAAAAATACCTATAATGGTGCTTCATTTTCATTTTGCATTTATATTTATGAAATTCATTATACCTTTGAAATTTATGATTTTGTTCATTTAAAATCTCCCTATTAAGAAACTGCTTAATAAATTCCAAATGCAATTAGAAAGCAAAAATTTTATAATTCTAATTAGACTTAAAGCTATGATTTTATTTTTATTGTTAAATAGAAGTAAAAGTCAATTCGAATGTAGGAGATCCTGTCTTATGTATAGAACCTTCTGCCGTAATTTTGTGTCGGTAGAAACCTATGCTTTAGTGTACCTTTATGGATCATTTATTTAAATTTCAATTGCATACTCTAATTTTCAGAGATTGAAGTGCTGTTAAACATTTTCATATAATAAGAAAGGCACAATGAACCTAAGACCACCTTGAGGATATTGGCTGCAGATTTGCAGATTTCAAATTCAAACTACTGTGAAATGTAGTTTATTGTATGAATGTATCAATGTAACCTAATTCCTATAATCGTATTATAGAGTAACTTATTAAAAGCCTACTTACAGTACCATGGCACACTATTACTTGCTCAAATACAGTATTTTGCTATTGTAGTCAAGGTATATTAGTATATTGCATTTTCATATTTATTTGGAGAAAGGCTAAAAATGGTAAATATTTTTATACTGATATTTAACCCTTAGACACAGTTCCGTGTTTAAGTGAGTAAGAGTTTGTCTTACTATAAAATTATTAAAAAAAAAATCCAGGACAAAGCCTGATCTACAGCTTGCAATGGGAAATAGCAAATGCCTGTCTGAGGGAGAATGGAGGATGGGAGATGTGGGAGTCAATTATCAGCTCACTTCAGAATAATTATTTTTCCTCTCTGAGTTTTTTTGTTTATCATAACCATTGCTTCAATGCCTTTTAAAATATGACATTTGTACCTTATTTGATTTATCCAATTGTTGCAATAGGAATTTGGGCCTTTCACCATATACTGTATCTTACTTGAAACTAAATAAATGTAGCTACATTTGAATGTGATTTGTTTTACTTAAATATACCTTAGGGAAATGAAAATGCAAAACACAAAATGAGGGAAGGTATTTGCAACACACATATTGCAAATGACTAATATCGCGATTATATAAAAAAGAAGGCTAAAAAAAGGCAAAGAAGATGAAGTATTGGAGAGTAAGTGAAACAATTGGAATTTTCACAAAGCACTAATGGAGGAATTAACTGCTGTAGTCATTTTGTTAAACTACTTTGTTTTATCTACTAAAGCTTAACATGTGCACATCCTAACAGGTCTGTGTCCTCACTTCAGGGTGAGGTCTGTGTCAGGTCTGTGTCCTCACTTCAGGGTGGCAGCTTCCCTTAAACACCAGGTCTCTCCAGAGTTGCCATCTGGGAGCCAGGGACTCGAGTCAAGTTCCTTAGAAGTTTACCTGGTGTTCTGTTGTACTGAAGCTGAACTGGCACTCAAAATACTAGATGCAGTCCTACCCCCTTTTCTGTTCCCTTTCCAAAGGCAGAGGATCCTCACCTCATGGCCACCACCACCAACCCCATAGGCCTATGGGGAGAATTGCCAGACCATCACTGATGTTCCCTTAAGACTCAAGGTCTCTTAAGTCAGCTTGTGGTGGCTGTTGCCTGGCCTGGAACTCACCCTCCAGGGCAGTGAGATCCCCTGTGTCCTAGGACAGCTCCAAAAATGCTATCCAAGAGCTGAGTCCTAAAATTTGGGACCTTAGGAGACTGCCTGGTGCTCTTCCCCAATGTGTGCATGTTGGTACTTAAGTTGCAAGACAAAGTCTGCTTTACTTTTCCATCCGCTGTTCTTAAGCGGGTAGAGCGTCTTCCCATAGCCACCAGAGCTGGGAATGTGCTGAGTCTCACTTGAAGCATCAAGTCTCAGAGCCTCACTCACGGCCCTCTATATAGTATGTGGATATCATTGCTGGTTATTCAAGGCTCAAGGGCTCTTCAGTCATCAGGTGATACATCCTGCCAGGACTGGTTTCTTCCCTTCAAGGCAGCAGGTTCCTTTCCGGCCCATGGTGTGTTTAGAAATGTTGCCTGTGAGTTAGGACCTGGAAAGGGAGTCTCACAACTCTGACTGATGCCCTGTCCTGCTGTGGCTTTACTGGTATCAAAAATACAAACAAAGTCCTCCCCTCTATTTCTTCTTTCTCTCCTCAAGTGGAGAGAAGGAGTCTCTTTTGGCGCCATGAGTTCTGCAGCCTAAGGTATTGTTTTTTTTTTTGTTTTTTTTTTTTATTTTGAAACGAGGTCTCACTCTTGTTGCCCAAGCTGGAGTGCAATGGCAACCTCAGCCTCCCGAGTTCAAGCAATTGCCCTGCCTCAGCCTTCTGAGTGGCTGAGATTACAAGCACCCACCACCATGCCCAGCTAATTTTTGTATTTTTAGTAGAGATGGGATTTCACCATGTTGGCCAGACTGGTCTCAAACTCCTGACCTCAGGCGATCTTCCCACCTTGGCCCCCGAAGTGCTGGGATTACAGGCGTGAGCCACCAAGCCCAGCCCAGTCTAGGGTTTTTGGAGGGGTAATGCTAACACTCCCTTAGCCTCCCCAACTGGTATCTCAATAGGTAACATGCCCCTCCAGTACACTGTCTCTGGACTCAGTTCAGCACTAGGACTCACCATAGGTGTTTCAGTCCTTGTGGCCTACATTGCTTTTCAAGTTTATTTAACACCTCAAGACACTTTAGCAAGCGGTGGTGAGGGATGTGGGAACTCAGGTTCCCACTGCTGGTGTTAGTAATTCCCTTCTGGTTAGGGCTGTTTTAAATGCTCCCTCCCTTGGTGGGCATCAGCTGAGTTTGGCATGTTTTTTTTTTTTTTTTCCATTATAATAGGACAACACTGAGTTTAATGCCTCACAAATGCCATGATCTCCCTCATCCTAGTGCACTGAAATGTTTCCACACCATGCCACCACTGCCAGCGGATGGTGAATGGGTGGTGTTTTGGCTATTCAAGATTTTTTACCTACCCTTTCACTGCCTCTTTCAGTGATACAAAGTTAAAAACAGGTACTGCGTGTGCTCACTTGATTTTTGGTTCTTATGAAGGTTTCTTTTGCATATATATTTGTTAAATTAGTGTCCTTGCAAGAGAGGCAATCAGTGGACCCTTCTATTCTGCCATCTTGCTCTGCTTCAAGTCTCACCTTGAATAGTTTTTGACCAATTTCAACCCAAGTAGTATCTCCAGCCCTGAGAAAGTTCCAAGTTGGCTAGATAAAAGCAAACAACAATAATTCTTTGAGAATGAGGTAGTACATTTCCCACTACTACTAGAAAACCAGTACCAAACATTTCTTCCAGGAATGCAGCCTATTGTCTTCAAGGTCATCACCAAAGTGAGTGGTAGAGGATGGTACCAAAGTCAATAAAAATGCCACACAGCTCTTTTACCAAGACTCAGCTGTTATTATTTTCTTTAATAATCACTCCCCTGGTTTCTGTAAGTTTTGATTACATTTGGGAGTTCTGCCAAAGTTGATTCTGATTGTTTTTGCTAGCTTATTCTCTGCTTTTTGGGTGGGATGTAATTTTTGTGTTTCCTTTTGGGCTATTTTTTTCTAATATCATGTTACCTTAATAAATTTAAAATAATAGAAATCATATAATATATGTCCTTACACTACAATGGAATTAACGTTTAAATCAATAGGACAAAAGCTGAAAACTTTTAAAATATTTCAAGATTAAGCACTAAACTTTTAAATAACAAATGTGTCAAAGAAAAACACACAAGGTAAATTTTTAAAAAAAATATTGTTAGGTAAATCAAAAGAAAAATACAACTTATAAAAATTTGTGGAAGGCATCAAAAGCAGTGAAGAGTGGAAAATGTATAGAATTAAATGCAAAAATTAGAAAATAACAAACCTCTGAAATCAGTAATCAAAGTTCATCTTATAAAACTAAATAATAAAATGACAGTGATAGCCTAAAGAAAGTAAAATAATAAGTGACTTAAAGTCTATAAATCAATAAAATTAAAAGCAAAATAATATATAGAAAAAGGCAAAATCAAATCTGGTTTTTGAAAAGATAATACAATCTTTTAACCTCTAGCCAGGCTAGCCAAGAGGAAGAACAAAGAAATAAATTAACAATATTTTTTAAAAAATAAAGTCAGTCTACTAATCACAAATAATTGACAGTAACTCCCAAGAAGCTATAAGCAATTATAACATTGTCACAAAATATACTGTTAATATACAAAATTTGATGCCTAGGAATACATCTAACCAATAAGGTTAAAAAATCTCCACACACACACACATACACACACACACACACACACACACACACAATAAAACATTGCTAATGAAGTCGTAGGTGACATAAACAAAAGGAAAAGCCTTCTATGTTCCTGGATTGGAAGAATTAATGACATTAAAATGTCCATACTGTCCAGAGCAACTACAGATTCAACACTATTCCTATCAAACTACCAATGTAATTTTTTTTCACAGAATCGGTAAAAACTATTCTAAGATTCACAGAGAAACAAAAAACAGCCCAGATAGCCGAAGCATTCATGTAGAAAAACGTCGAAGCCAGAGGCATCACATTACCCAACTTCAAACTATACTATAAGTCTACAGTAACCAAAATACCACAGACACCTAGAAGAATGGAAGATAATATGTAACCCACAAATAAAACTGCACACCTACATTTATCTAATCTTCAACAGTCAATAAAAATAATCAATGAGGAAAGGACTCCCTATTCAATAAATATTGCTGGGACAGCTAGCAAAGCATATACAAAAGAATTAAACTGGACTCCTACATTTCACCATATACAAAAATAAACTCAAGATGCATGAAAAATTTAAATGTAATACCTCAAAGTATGAGAATCCTAAAACAAAACCTAGGAAACACCATTCTGGATATAAACCTTGGGAAAGAATTTATAACTAAGTGCTCAAAAGCAAATGCAACAAAACCAAAAAATGGACAAGTGGCACCTAATTAAAGAGCTTATACACAGCAAAAGAAACTATAAACAGAGTAAAGAGACAACCTAGAGAATGGGAGAAAATATTTACAAACTATACATCCGACAAAGGTCTAATATCCAAACTTTATAAGTTATTTAAACAACTGAATAGGCAAAGAATAAATAAACCCATTAAAAAAAGGACAAAAGATATAAGAGAAACTTCTCAAAAGAAGACATACAAGTGGCCAACACAGGTATGAATAAATGCTCAACATCACTAATCATCAGAGAAATACAAATCATAGCCACAATAAGGTACTTTTTAATACCGGTCAGAATGTCTGTTATTAAAAAGTCAAAAAACAGGAGATGTTGGTGAGGCTGCTGAGGAAAGGGAATGCTTGTATTCTGTATTAGTCAGGCTTCTCTAGAGGAACAGAATTAATAGGATATATGTATATATGAAAGGGAGTTTATTAGGGAGAATTGGTTTGTATGATCACAAGGTGAAGTTCCAGAAAGGCCATCTGCAATCTGCAGAAGAAAGAACCCAGTAGTGACTCAGTCCAAGACCAAAAGCCTCAAAAGCAGGGAAGCTGACAGTGAAGCCTTCAGTTTGTGGTTGAAGGCCCAAGAGCCCCCCGCAAACCACTGGTGTAAGTCCAAGAGTCAAAAGGCTGAAGAACCTGGAGTCTGATGTCCGAGGGCAGGAGAAACAGAAGTAAGCATCCAGCACAGGAGAAAGATGAAAGCCAGAAGACTCAGAAAGTCAGTTTATATTCCACTTTCTTCTGCTCACTTTTTTCTAGTCCTGCTGGCAGCCTATTGATGGTGACCACCATGTTTTGGGTAGGTCTTCCTCTCCCAGTCCACCTACTCATATGTCAATCTCCTCTGGCAACATCCCCACAGACACACCCAGAAGCAATACATTACAAGCTAGGTAGGAATTCTTCAATCCAGTCAAATTGATACCTAATATTAGCCATCACATACACCATTTGTGGGAATGTATATTCGTTCAGACTCTTTTGAGAGTAGTTTGGAGATTTGTCAAGGAACTTGCTATAATTTGACCCAGCAATCCCATTACTGCATATATATCCAAAAGAAAACAAATAATTCTATCAAAAAGACACATGCAAGTGTACGTTTATCATAGCATTATTCACAATAGCAAAGACATGCAATCAACACAGGTGTCCTCTAACAGTGGATTGCATAAAGAAAATGTGGCACATATACACCATGAAATACAATGAAGCCATAAAAATGATGGACATGGATGCATCTGGAGGCCATTATCATAAGCGAATTAGCACAAGAACAGAAAATCAAATACCACATGTTTTCACACATAAGTGGGGCTAAACATTGGGTACTCACTAGCATTAAGATGGCAACAATAGACACTGGGGACTACTGCAAGGGACAATGGTTGAAAAACTGTTGGATACTCTTCTCAGTGCCTGGGTGATAGAACCTTTCATACTGTAAACTTTTCAGCATTACATAATATACCAAGGTAACAAACCTTTTGTGTACCACCTGAATCTAAAATAATATTTGAAAAACAAAACAAAAAAATGGAATTTTTTAACAGAAATGAACACTTGGAATTATATGTAAAAAATATACTTTGCTTTATAACTTAAAAACAATGCAAAATCACCTAGGAGTATATTTAATAAAATATGTATAGTACTTGTACACATAAAACTACAAAACTCTAATGAAAAAATCACAGATATAAATAAATGAAGAGATATTTCATATTTATGGATTAGAAAACTCAACATTGTTATGATGTTAATTTTTCCCAAATCGATGTATAGCTTTGACAGCAATGTGAAATAAAATTTCAGGA
>NW_012116611.1:667919-702937 GCF_000951035.1 Colobus angolensis palliatus
AGCCAGGATGGTCTCGATCTCCTGACCTCGTGATCCGCCCGTCTCGGCCTCCCAAAGTGCTGGGATTACAGGCTTGAGTCACCGCGCCCGGCTGGTCTCGAACTTCTAACCTCAGGCGATCCACCCACCTCAGACTCACAAAGTGCTGGAATTAGAGGTGTGAGCCACCATGCCTGGCCAGGACTCTTAATAGCCAACAAAATCCTGAAGAAAAAGAAAAAAACTGCAGGTATGACATACCTAACTTCAGGCACAGTATAAAGATACTGTAATTGAGACATTTCATTGGTAAAATAATAGACATATAGATTAATGGGACATAATAGAGAATTCAGAAATACACGCATAGAAATATAGTCAACTGGTCTTTGTCAAGAAAAAAGGAAATTGAATGGAGAAAGAATAATTTGTCAACAAAGAGTCCTGGAATAATTGGACATACATTATGTAAGAAAAAAAGTAATCTAGGCACTATCTTTATGCCTTTCACAAAAATGTAATCAAAATGAATCAGACCTAAAGGTAAAATGCAAAGCTATAAAACTGATAGAAGAAAACAAGAGAAAATATAGATGGCCTTTGCTTTTAGGTGACTTTTTAAGCCACAACACCAGAAGCAGAATTCATAAAAGAAAAATTGATAAATTGAACTTTATTAAAATGTAAAATATCTGCTGCATAATTTATGTGGTTCAGACATTGAAGGGAGAAGTTAAATACTAGGAAAACAATATATCTAATAAAGGACATGTGCCCAAAATATACAAAAATGGTGGTAACTGAACAATAAGAAGCAAGCAACTCAATTAGTAAATGGGCAAAAGACTGTGCAAACATGCCATGAAAGAAGATGGTAAATAAGCAAGTGAAAAGATGTTCAAGTCATATGTAATTAGGTAAATGCAAATTAAAAGAATGGGATAGGACTAGGCACTTAATAAAATAGCTAAAATTATAAAACTGACTATACAAAATATTGACAAGGATGTTGCTATGGTTTGAAAGTTTGTATCCCTCAAGATTCATGTTGAAACTTAATTTCCAGTGTAACGGCATTAAGAGGTGGGGCCTTTAGGATGTTATTAGGCCATGAGGGATCTGCCTTCATAGATGGGATTAGTGGTCTTTTAATATAGGCTTGATGTAGAGACTATGGCCGCTTTTTTTTTTTTTTTTTTTTGCCCTGCCATACCTTCTGCCTTATGAAGACACAGCATACAAGGCACTATATCAGATGCAGAGACCAGGGCCCTTACCGGGCACCTAACCTGCCAGTGCCTTGATTTTGGACTTAGCCTTCAGAACTGTGAGGAAATACATTATTATTTATAAATTACTTGGCCAGTCTCAGGTATTTTGTTGTAGCTCCACAAATGGACTAAAACAAATATGGAGCAATGGGAATTCTTTTTTTGTTTTCTTTTCTTTTTTTTTTAATTATGCTTTAAGTTCTGGGGTACATGTGCACAATGTGCAGGTTTGTTACATAGGTATACATGTGCCATGTTGGTTTGCTGCACCCATCAACTCATCATTTACATTAGGTATTTCTCCTAATGCTATCCCTCTCCCAGACCCCCACCCCCTGACAGGCCCCAGTGTGTGATGTTCCCCACCCTGTGTCCATGTGTTCGCATTGTTCAAATCCCATTTGAGAGCGAGAACATGTGGTGTTTGGTTTTCTGTCCTTGTGATAGTTTGCTAAGAATGATGGTTTCCAGCTTCATACATGTCCCTGCAAAGGACATGAACTCAATCTTTTTTATGTCTGCATAGTATTCCATGTTATATATGTTCTATATTTTCTTAATCCAATCTATCATTGATGGACATTTGGGTTGGTACCAAGTCTTTGCTATTGTGAATAGTGCCACAATAAACATATGTGTGCATGTGTCTTTATTGTAGAATGATTTATAATCCTTTGGGTGTATGCCCAATAATGGGATTGCTGGGTCAAATGGTATTTCTAGTTCTAGATCCTTGAGGAATCGCCATACTGTCTTCCACAATGGTGGAATTAATTTACACTCCCACCAACAGTGTAAAAACATTCCTATTTCTCTACATCCTCTCCAGCATCTGTTGTTTCCTGATATTTTAATGACTACCATTCTAACTGGCATGAGGTGGTATCTCATTGTGATTTTGATTTGCATTTCTCTAATGATCAGTGATAATGAGAGTTTTTTCATATGTCTGTTGGCTGCATAAATGTCTTCCTTTTAGAAGTGTCTGTTCATATCCTTTGCCCACTGGGAATTCTTAATCATTGCTGGTGGGAATGCAAAATGATTCCGCTAGTTTGGAAGACAGTGTGGCAGTTTCTTACTAGTCTAAAAATAATCGTACCACATGATCTAGCAATGGTGCTCTTAGGTATTTATCCAACTGAGTTGAAAATTTATGTCCATACAAAGAAGTGCAAAAAATGTTTATGGAAACTTCATATATAATTGCCAAAAATGAGAAACAAGATTTTCTTCAGGATATGAATGCATAAACAGACTATAATACATCTATAGGTTGAAATATTATTTGGCAAAAAATAAAATAAATTAACTATAAAGCAATCAAAAGACATGGATAGACCTTAAAAGGATAGTATAGTATAAAATAAGTCAGTCTGAAAATGCTTTATACTTTAAAATTCCAGGTATGTGACACTTTTTAAAAAGCTAAACTATAAAGACAGTAAAAAGGTTTATGGTTGCCAGAGGTTTTCTGAGGAAGGTCGAGAAGGCAAAGGTGACAAAAAGTGAATTTTTAGAGCGATGAAATTAATTAGTGTGATACTGTAATAGTCGACACATGCCATTATGTCTTTGTCAAACCCATAGAACTTTATACTATATAGAGTAAACCTTAAATCTATACATATATAAAAATAATTAAGAAGGTCAGAAGGACTGGGAAAGAATGCAGACTGTAACAAGATCTAACTGTATTATCAATGTCTAAAACAGCCTCACTGAAGAGGGTAGAGGAATAAGGTACTGACCTAAGTTACTTAGAAAATGAGCAGAGAATGCAAAGCTAAATAAGAAAATGGACTTGCCGGTAAGTACTGTACTCTTGTTAGCCACGTTAATATTCATAGGAGTGTGTATTAGTCCATTCTCACATTGCTATAAAGAAATACCTGCGACTGGGTAATGTGTATATACATATATATATGTGTGTGTGTGTGTCTATGTATATATAATATATATGTGTGTATATATAATATATATCCAGGTACCTCACACTTATATATATATACAATTATATATATAAATTACAAATAGGTATGTGTGTATATATATAAACTATATATATATATATAGTTTAGTTTGCTCATGGTTCTGCAGGTTGTACAGGAAGCATAGCAAAATCAGCTTCTGGGGAGGCCTCAGTGAACTTACAACCATGGTGGAAGGCAAAGGGTAAGCAAGGCATCTCACATCATGGAAACAGGAGCAAGGAGTAGGGGGGTGTTACACACTTTTAAACAGCCAGATATCAGGATAACTCACTCACTATCTCTAAGACAATACTAAGGGAAACAGTGCTAAACCATTCTTGAGAAATCTGCCTCCATGTTCTAATCACCTCCCACCAGTCCCACCTCCAACAATGGGGATTACAATTCGAATAATATAATATTTGGTAGGGACACTGATTCAAACGATAATGTTCTGCCTTTTGTCCTCCAAATCTCATTTCCTTCTCAGATTGCAAACTAAAATCATGCCTTCCCAACAGTCTCTCAAAGTCTTAACTCACTCCAGAACTAACTCAAAATTCTAAAGTCCAAGTTCTCATTTAAGACAAGGTTAGAAGTCCCTTCCACCTATGAGCTTGTACAATCAAAAAATGTTAATTACTTCCAAGATACAATGGGAGTATAGGCACTGGGTAAATATTTTCTTTCAAAAAATGAGAAATCAGCCAAAAAAAAAAAAACAAAAACAAAAAGGAGGGGACTCCAGGCCCTATGCAAGTCCAAAATCCAGCAGGACAGCCATTGAATTTTAAAGTTCCAAAATTATCTTTGAACCCATGTTTCATGTCCAGGGCACTCTGATGCAAGGATTTGGCTCCTGCAGTCTTGGACAGCTCTGCTCCCTTGGCTTGGCAGGGTTCAGTCCTCATGGCTGCTTTCGTGGACTGGTGTTGAATTCCTGTGGCTTTTCCAGGTGCATGGTGCACCTTTCAGTGGCTCTACCATTCTGGGGTCTGGGAGATGGTGACCCTTTTCTCATGGCTCCACTAGGCAGTGCCCAAGCAGAAACTCAGTATGGGAACTCCAACCCCACATTTCCCCTCCACAATTTCCTAGTAGAGGGTCTCCATGAGGGCTCTGCCTCTGCAGCAGGTTTCTGCCTGGATATCCAGGCTTTTCAATACATGTTCTGAAATCAAGGCAGAGGCTCCCAAGCTCAACTCTTGCACTCTGCACCACAGGCTTGACACCACTTGGAAGCTGCCAAGGATTATGGCTTGCACCCTCTGAAGTAATATCTTGAGCGGAACCTTGGCCCCTTTGAGCCACAACTGGAGCTGGAGTGGCTAGGATGCAGGGAGCAGTGTCCTGAGACTGTGCAGGGCAGCTGGGCCTACAGCCTGGTCTACAAAACCATTATTTTGTCCTGGACCCTGGGGCTTGTGATGGGAGAGGTTGCCGTGAAGATCTCTGAAATACCTTGAAGGTCTTTTTTTTTTTGTCTTGGCTATTAGCACTGGCCTCCATTTTACTTATACAAATTTCTGAAGCCTGCCAGAAATGCTTCCCAGAAAATGAGTTTTTCTTTTCTACTACATGTCCAAGGTGAAAATTTTTTAAACTTACATTCTGCTTCCCTTTTAAATATAAGTTTCAATTTCAGGTCATTTCTTTGTTCATGCATATGAACATAGGCTGATAGAATCAGCCAGAGAACATCTTGACCACTTTGCTACTAAGAAATTTATTCCGCCAGATACCCTAAATCATCACTCACAAGTTCCAAAAATCACTAGGGCAAGGGGCACAATGCCTCCATGTTCTTTACTAAAGCATAACAATTGTGACCTTTGCTCCAGTTCCTAATAAGTTTCTCATCTTTATCTGAGACCACCTCAGTGTGGTCTTTATTGCCCCTATCACTCTCAGCATTTTGGTCAAAGCCATTCAACAAGTCTCTAGGAAGTTCCAAACTTTCCCTCATCTTCCTGTCTTCTTCTGAGCTCTACACACTCTTTCAACCTCTGCCTGTTACCCAGTTCAAAAGTGGCTTCTACATTTTTAGGTACCTTTATAGTAATACACCACTCTTGGTACCAATATTCTGTATCAGTTTTTCCTCACATTGATATAAAGAAATGCCTGAGATGGGTAATTTATAAGTTGGCTCATGGTTTTGCAGGCTGTACAAGAATCATAGTAGTATCAGCTTCTGGGGAAGCTTCAAGGAACTTACAATCATAAGCAGAATGTGAAGGGGGTATGAGGCATCCTACAGGGTGGTAGCAGGAGCAAGAGAGAGAAGGGGGAGGTGCTACACACTTTATACAACCAGATGTCATGAGGACTCACTATACCAAGACAATACCAAGGTGAACGATGCTAAACCATTCACTAGAAACCTGCCTCCATGATGAAATCACCTCCAACCAGGCCCACCTCCAACACTGGAGATTACAGTTTAACATGAAATTGGATGGGAACACATTAAAACCATATCAGGGTGTTAGCCAACAATTCTGATACTGCTAATACATGTATATTAAAATTGAACAATTACATAAATGTGTAGCAGATGGTGGGAGTCGGGTTGTGCTTTTGTACTGGAAAGTTATGGGAAAACAAGAAAAGGCTGAAATAATCCATATGGTAATGCATTAGAGTTGGATGCATCAGACAATAAACATGTTTAACTAAATGTAGAGACAGATGGTAAAATAGAGACATATTTATACATATGTGTATATAAATAGGTTAGTATACACATAAATAGTTCTTTGCTCTGTCAGCAGAGTGCCGAAAAGATATAATATCCTAGCAGCAACAAGACAGCTAGGGCCTAGGTCTTGGTTCCATTTTCTCTTCAAAAGATCCAGGACTTCTTTGAGAAATGGCTGATACTAGGATTGCAGGAGGAAATACAAAAGATGAGCCTAAAGATTCAAGTAGTGCCAGAAAATATGGGCGTGTTCAAAAACAAAGTAACATTGATGGAGTTATGTCAAAGGGATACAGAAGTCAAATGAAAAAGCTCTAAGTAGCCAAACCTGGCACAACTTAATCAATAGAATAAATAAAGTAGTACTGCAGTATAATACAAAGTCTAAAATAAATACCTATGAGTTCAAACAGAAATAAATGAATTATTGAAGAAATTAAAATTTAGGGAAAGAGGCAAATCTTCCATCTTTGAATCCAGATGATTTATGTAAACAGTGCACTGTAAAGGAAGTATAAGATAACTTCCCATTCCTTAAATGTGGACTGCGTATAGTTACTGTTCTCTAGAGTATACTATATCTTAAGGAAATAAAATTAATTTTAAAGTGGAGAAACCTTAAAACTAATACTTCAGCTAGGTAATCAAGATCAACATAACTACTCATAAATCAAGTACATACCTAGATATAATATGAGAAAAATTCCACTTTGTCTCTGTGATCTTTTCCTTCTAAACCCGTAACATCAATCTAATCATGAAAATAGCAATCGTGGGGAATAAAACATCAGGCAAATTCTAATAGGGGAATATCCTGACCAGTGGTAAAGAAAAATATATGCAAATATTTGTATTAGAGTTTTCCAGGGAAGCAGATCCAATAGGATATAAAGAGAGATGTGTAGAAAGAGATTTATTCTGAAAGATTGGGTCATGTGTTTATGGGGAATAAGAAGTCCTGTGATCCGCCATCTGCAGTCTGGAGGCCTAGGAAAGTCAGTGGTATAGTTCCAATTCAAGTCCAAAGGCCTGAAAACCAAGAGAGCTCATAGTGTAAGTATCTTCAGTCTGAGAGGGAATGCCTGAGATCCAGGGCACTGATATCTACAGGCAGAAGAAGATGGATATCCCAGCTCCTGAACAGTAAATTTGACCTATCTCCATTTTTTTTTTTGTCGTTGTTCTTTATAGGCCCTCATTGAGTTGAATGAGGCCTGCACACATTGGTGAGGGTAATTTTTTTTTTTTTTTTACGCACTGTACTGATTCAAATGATAATCTCTTCCAGAAATACCTTTATAGACATGGCTAGAAATAATGTTTACCAGCTATCTGACATCTATTAGACAAATCAAATTAACACACAAAGTTAACTACCACACTTTTTAAAACCATAAGGAAGAATGTATTTGGGACTATTGCAATAAATGTTAAGATCATCACGATAAGGGAGAGAGATTGATTTCAGCTCTGCATATAGCTTAGATATCTGGGAAGTTATAGCCAGTGAACTATTAAGGGGTCAAAGGATGAAGAATTACCACAAAAGACAATAGGAAAAAGATATTTTTGCTGAACCAATTTAAGATTATTGCTGAACGCAGGGCAGTGTGACAAATATCAAGAGTGGGAAATACTTTCCAAAATTACTTAGGAGTATTTTTGCTAAAACTAGGCTATGCAGACCTGACCAGGATGGGGGCCAAGGTTGAGGCCTAGTCCAGAAGAAAGCTCAGAAAACCCTGACTGAAGTTTTATCAAGAAGAGAGTCTGTTACCAGTGCTCCTATCAAAGTAATAAAAAATAAAGTCTGAGACAACGTTAAAGCCAAGAATAACCTAAGGAAACAAGACAATCAAAGCTAATGTGGTATCCTGAATGGAATCTTGAAGTACAAAAAGGCCATTAGGTAAACACTAAGGAAATCTGAATAAAATATGGAATTTGGTTAATTCATTAATTAAAAAATGCACCACACTAATGTAAGATATCAATAATGGAATTGTGCAAGTCAGGGAATGGGGAGGTATACAATTAATCTCTGTTCCATTTTTTTATAAATCTAAAGCTACTCTAAAAAAAGTAGTCTATCAAGTAAAATGAAAAAAGAGAGAAACATGTATTTATGCCCTACTAACCAACTGATGGGTCTCCTGAGTATAACTTTATTTTGTACAATTAATTAGTAAGCCATTAGTATGCCCAGAACTATTCAAGGTTTTATGGAGGATTCTATATACATACACTACGGCTTCTGCCCTCAAGCAGATTGAAATCAACATATCCTCATTATTCACCTATACACTGTGGATGCAGCAACAGACCTAAGGAAATTAGGAAAGTTTGCCGTTAGATTTCTTGTCCTTTAGATGACACCCCCCCTACCACCACATACTAATCCACATACATGCCTATTTCTTCTGCTTTTTCTTAAACATTATCTCATGTTGATGTTCACTCAAGTCGACATTCTCTGAGACTGATTTATGTAGGATTTGATACTGTCCTCTCTAACTTTTGACCTTCATTCTCATACCTGGTTACATGAGCTTCTTTTCCACTTTAAGAAAGGCAAGGTACACCAGAAGTTGTCTTTACTATGGAGATGTGCTGCTTTCCCCAGCGCTATATTCTGGACACTAAATTTTAATTCGAAAACTTTTTATGACTCTCATCTACATTTCCCTCTACTATTGTTTTCCCCTCCAAGCAAGACTCTTTGATCCTGCAGGGGTAAGAATGTCTTACTCTAGGTTAAAATAAAATAAAGCAAAAATCCAGCTCATGTTAATGTCCTAGAGTAAAGACAAAGAAATCATCCCCTGCCAGGTAACAATGTAATTTAGATAATGACTTTCTAGAGACAGTGCACCCACTTTTATTTAATGCAGAGAAATTACCAGACTAATGACTGGACCCATTCTATATTTAGATACAAATACATGCCATCGTGTTACCATGACCTACAGTATTTACTACAGTAGCATGCTGTATATGTTTATAGCCTAGGAGCCTTGGGCTATACCATCTAGCCTAGGGGTGTGGTAGGCTATACCATCTAGGTTTGTTTAAGTACACTCGATAATGTTCACACAATGAGAAAATTGTCTAATGACATATTTCCCAGAAAGTATCCCCATTATTAAGTGATGTGTGACTATACTTGTGTGGTGTTCCTTTATCTACACCATTTAGCTGAATGCCTACTCCACATGAGCACAGGAACAATTACTTATGAAAAACAGTAAAATCTCTGAACTTTTATATTTAGATATATCTAATATTCAAGAATATGTGGAATATTTAATTTTCTTCTAATTGACAGGTTCAAGGGAAAGCAAATTATTTGTTCTACAGAAACAAGTCATTTAACTTTGTTTCCTTTGTTAGGGTAATGTCAGTTTTTAGCTATTTCATTTATACTAACATTTAATTTTAAAAATTACATTAGGAACAGATGACTGAACACAGCAGGGTCATAGCCGTGTTTTTAAAATAAATAAAAATAACACTCTAAGTTTGTAGTTTCTAGGTTGGTTTGTCATTGTGACAAGATGATATCATCTTAAAAAAAAAAAAAAAAAGCTAAATCGGCTTCATCTCCAGGGAGCCTTCAAATAGATACGCATGCAAAAAGGGTTTATATTCTCCTTTAGTGCTCAATCTAGACTGGCAGAGTATATGTAGCAGGGTAAACATCAAACACTGAATAAAATAAATTTTATTTTATCTTCAAGAATGAGGTTAAATTCAAAAACTTGTCATATCTTCCCTGCCTGATGAAGCTAAATCTGCAAAACCATTTTAAATTACAAAAAAAAAAAAAAAAAAAATCGTATCTGACATTAAACACCTATTGAGCTGCAGACATTTTCTTTTTGCTCAAAGAAAAATTAGCCACACACTGCAGCCGCTTTTTTTATGAAAAGCAAAGACGAAAATCCAAAATCAAGAAGAAAAATAATGATTAAGCTACCAAAATAGTGAATGTATAATTGGTAGGTCAGTTTCTTCAAAGAAATACCTGCTCGTGTAATTAGAAAATTAATGAAGAACTTTCTATTTTGAGAAAAACATTATTACTTTACTGCATTGTTCTACCTCAACTCATGTAATAAAGCCACATAGTGAAGCTGATTTCAAAGAAACAATTTTCTTAGCTTCTCTCAAGATCTTTGGTTGTAAGATAAGAAAAAGGGACCGGGCATCACAACCAAATATGTACATAACCCATGATCCCAGTAAGAGATAATTTTTACTATCAAATCACCATTCCTTGTCTTCAGATCTTAAATAAATGGTGGTGTATTCTGGAAAAATCTTTTAAAAATAATTGGTTCTTGGTCAAGAAGGAATTCAAGGGTGAGCTGGTGGTGGAAGGAAACACCTTTATTGAAGTAGCAGTGTTAGGGCTCCATCACTCCTGCAGAGCAGAACTACCTCACAAGCAGTTTTTCTAGAGTAGCAGCTCAGGACAGTTCTGTAGCAGCTTTTATATCCATTTTAATTACATGAAAATTAAGGGGTAGGTTATTCAGAGATGTCTAGACAAAGAGTGATAACTTCTGGGTCATTGCCAGGGAAGGGGTAAACTCTCATAACTCTGGTGGGCACGTCTTATGGAGAAGTGCTTTGGATTCTTCCCTGTTTCTCAGTCTGGTCCGGAATGGAGTCCCACTTCCTATTTCTCTTTCATTCAATTTGCTGTGTCATCCCCAGAGAACAACCATACCAATAATAGAAAATATTTTTAAAAGCAGACTTTTAACAACAGTGTTTCAGCTTTCATAAGTTAGTTACATTCAGCCCACACTCAGTAATTTTTCCACACCATTTTTCTCTTTAAAGCTCACTTACTGTATTTATAGATTGCCACTTCTATTAGATACTAACTTCTAAGGGCAGGGCTTGTATTTTATTTATCATTACATCTCCCAAATCTGTAGAAGCAGTGTTTTATGCACAGAAGGCCCTGAATACGGCCGGGTGTGGTGGCTCACACCTGTAATCCCAGCACTTTGGGCGACCGAGGCAGGTGGATCACGAGGTCAGATCAAGACCAAGACCATCCTGGCTAACATGGTGAAACCCTGTCTCTACTGAAAATACAAAAAATTAGCTGAGTGTGGTGGTGGGCGCCTGTAGTCCCAGCTACTCGGGAGGCTGAGGCAGGAGAATGGCGTGAACCCAGGAGGCGGAGCTTACAGTGAGCTGAGATGGCACCACTGCACTCCAATCTGGGCCACAGAGCAAGACTCTATCTCAAAAAAAAAAAAAAAAAAAAAAAAAAAGCCCTGAATACCAGTCTCTTGCACTAAACTTGATTGAAAGAGACCAACATATATTAAAAATATAATACAGGCATTACTAGTTAAAGGTGGAGAGCAAGAGAAAGGGAAGGGTAAGGTATACTTGGAGGGCAAATACATATATATATATATATATGAATAGTAAAAATAAAAAAAATTAGGAGGCATTACTAGTTAAAGGTGGAGAGCAAGAGAAAGGGAAGGGTAAGGTATACTTGGAGGGCAAATATATATATATATATATATATGAATAGTAAAAATAAAAAAAATTAGGAGAAAGGAGACATTAGATGAAATGACAAAAAGAGGGAGGAATTTTAAAAACCTATTAATTGAATGTCAGACTCTAATAAATGAACTTCATTGTATTATCTTTTTGTTGCATAAGTAGCTATGCTGTTCCTACTGTGTATCAGGTACTGTTCTAGGTGCTGGTGATTGGTTTTCAGTAGCTGATACTTGTACAAGAGATCAAGCAGTGAAAAACAAATAAGAAATAAATATTAAAAATTAGACAGAAACAACTTACATGTAAAAAATGATGGTAAATGATACAATAGAGCGATTGGAATCGTAAGAGTTAGTGAAGGACCATTTGAGGAGGTGATATATATCTAAAATCTAAATGACACTAAGGTCCACCAGTGTGACATCAGGGAGAAGACAAGTCCAGAAGTGGGAACAGGTAGTTCAAAGAGTATAATATGGGAACTCAGATAGTATACTTTTTTTAAAAAAGAGTATTGGTATTCCTGAAGCAAAGGGGTTAGTAGAAAAGTGGTTCAAGATGAAGTTGAAGAAGAAGACAGAGGCCAGATCATGGGGCCAAAGTATGTAATTTGGTTTTCATTCCATAATAAAGGGAAGAAAACAAAGGATTTACATGGCCATCGTGCTACACAATTCCCAGGGATACAATTCACCTAATATTTCTGTTAATGTTTCCCCATGGAGATTATGGTGTAGCAGGCAAAGAAGTCCAAAGTAGACCAGTGTAGCATAAAATTATCTTGAACTTAAGAAAGGTGAATGCATAAAAATTTTGATCTGCCTAAAAGCAGAGCCGCCCAAAAGGATGCAAAAGAACCCATTTGTCATAAATCTCCTCGCTTGGGGCAACCAAGGAAGACTGACTCATCATCAGAGATGAGTTATTCAGAATTTTATATAACTTTACATCACACCCAAACAGACATGATAAAACGGTCATATTTATTCCATCTATACTCCTAAGACCCCTTTGTTTTTCCTAAAAATTATTTGTTTTTCCACAAGGGCACTATACCTCCCCTATTTCACCTATTAAGATGTCATTTATTTTTCTGTAGGTGCCCTTCTCTCCTTCCACTTTTCCTATTAAGGCAGTATAAAAAGTCCCAAATTCTAAATGCTTCCTTGAGTCACATTTTTCTGTGAACTCTCATACATATTACAGGATTAAACCTTTTTTTTCTCTTGCTGATCTGTCTTTTGTCAGCTTACTTTGCAGGCTCCAAAGTATAAAGCTAAGAAGGCAGAAGAAAAGTTTTTCTTATGAACACAGGCCTGGTAAGCTTGGGCGTGAAATGATCTGATTTATGATGATTTTGTTTTAAATGTATTTGCTGTTGCTCTATGGAGAGCAGCTTATAGGAGAAGAAGCAAAGAGACTATATAACAGGATACGGTAGAGAGAAATATAGTAATAGCTTAGACTAGAGAGATAATAGGGAGGAAAGCAGCTAGAATTTTAGTATATATTTTGGATGTAGAATTAACAAAATTTACAGATAAATTGGATATGGAGAGTAAGAAAAAAAGGAATCAAAGATTTTTTTTTTTAACTTTACAAATAGATTGAAATCTAGTTTCATTTATTGAAATGGGAAAGACAGAAAGATAAATTAATGGAAGTAAAAGGCCTGCTACTTTGGTTATTCAATTTGTCCCCTGCACGTCCCTAGAGAAGCATCATTCTCAGCTTAGGCATTGCATATTTTGATATTTGTTTGGGAAACATTTTACAGATTGCAGAAAAGTGTCCTATTTGAATACTATCTGTATATTATACTTTTCTTATAACTATAATAATGGTATCTTAAACAGGATTCCATTTTTATAATTCATGTAAAGGGGCAAGATAAGAGAGTTGAAATCAATAGTTTTGTTCTAGTCATATTAAATGTAAAGTATATAGTAGGTGTTCCAGGAGAAATGTCAAAGAGGAGGATGGATCTTAGAGCCTAGAGCTCGGAGAATAGATAAGGGTTAGACTTACAGTTCCGGGAATCACTAGCATCTATAAAGCATTTAAAGCCTAGAAAACAGATAAAATTACAAAGGGAGAAAATACAGGTAGAAGTGATATATTAATCATTTTTTATTTCTTGACTTTCTCTAATTAAAGAATAAAATTCTGGATTTAGAAAGTAACCCAGAGGACATCTCCATTCCACTCTAAAATTCACAAATCATCATTATAGCATCCCTGAGATGAAGTCATATACCTTGAATATTTCCAGGTATAAAGAGTTCGCAGCTATGCATGGAAGTCCGTTCCATCATTGAATTATTGGAATTTTAAAAAGACATCCTCACTTACAAGTTCTGCACTGATGACAGTAGATATTTTCTGAAATGCTAGATATAATCAAGCAAAGAGATTTTGATGAGCTTCCTGGAATTGGAGCTCCCCATCTTGCTCCAGCAATCTGAATTAATGTCTCCATAAATTTACCATCAGTAAATAATGTAGCATTAAAAAGACGCTGGCTTGTTGTATGTTCTTATCAGATTCTAAACATATGTAATAATATTACACATTTTTATTATCAAGACTTTATTCAATAAGGCTATTTTTTTATTCACTCAGTATAGTTCAGAGCTATGCCTCATAGTGATTCATAATACCCAGTCAGATATAAAGTACTCCGTAGAGAAGTAGTAGTGTTCATTTTGTTGTAAAATTGTCTTTTGGTACCAAGAGAATATGCCTGCATTAAAAATATGTAAGGAGTTTTCTCCCCGGGTGTTTGGGTTCAGGAATAAATTTTATATAACTAAAGTCACTCAGGGCAGAGCATTTGGAGCCTGCTCAGCAACTGCTGCTGCCCTGAAGTCAGATGCATGATACGAAATGACCTATGCAGGTTCACTGCATTTGGCTGCTCGTACTGTGGCACAGAACAACTACAAGGGCACTGCTCCTATACACTGTGATGTGACTGATGATCCTAGAGTTTTGCAACACAGGAGCCCTGGTCCTGAAAAGTCATCAGTCTTCCTCAGACCTAAATATTGGAAAAGGCAGAGAAGTGGACAATAATAACAATTATTGCCAAATTTTATTGAACAATAAAGGAAATGCTTTACCTTGACATTTTTTTTTGACCTTCATAGCCATCCTATGGAGTAGATAATATTTTCTGTTTCACAGATAAGGAAAGGTACAAGTACAAAATGACACATTCCTGTTAACAAGTTGTTTACATTCAGTAAACATTCAGTCTTTTAGGAATCATCACAATGCAATTTATTCCTCTTCAATGCAAAAACCTCTGAGTCATCTTTGACTACTTCATCTCTTTCGCCATATTTAGTAAGTTATCAGTTCCTATCAATCACACTCCCAAATGTCTATTATTCTTCTCGCTTCTGTCTACCTTCACTGTCACTGTCATTGTGTTATATTTTTTCCCAATCTTTTTTTTTAAGCCTTCTAACTTGTCTCTCTGTCATTAATTTTTCCACCTCCAAACTATTGCAGGAATACCTAGTTTACTTCATTTTATTGTACTTCACAGATATTGCATTTTAAAATCTTATATATATATATATATGTATATATATGACATTTTACATATTTATGGGCTACATGTGAGTTTTTGTTACATGTATAGAATGTGTAATGATCAAGTCAGGGTGCTTGGAATATCTATCACCTTTAGTGTTTATCATGTTTCTGTGTTTGTATTATTTAAAGTCCCCTCTTCTGGTTACTTTAAAATATACATAATACTGTTGCTAACTACAGTTATCCTAACCTGCTATCAAACATTACAATTTATTTCTTCTATCTAACTGTACTTTTTTACCCGTAGCTAACCTCTCTTCATCTACCCTTCCCTCCATTAAGCCTTCACAGTCTCTCGTAAGTATCATTCAATTCTCTGTGTCCATGAAGTTGTCTTTTTACTTCCCACATAAGAGTGAGAACATACATTATCTGTCACTCTGTGTCTGGTTTATTTCACTTAACATAATGACCTTCAGTTTGATTCACGTTGCTGAAAATGACAAGGCTTCATTCTTGTTTATGGCTAAATAGTATTCGTAAACACTAAGTTTGATTTCATACCTTTACTATTGTGAATAATGCTACCATAAACCTGTGAGTGCAGGTATCTCTTTGATACGCTGGTTTCCATTCCTTTGAATAAGATACTCAGTACTGACTATGTTGGGTTATATAGTAGCTCTCTTTTTAGCTTTTTGAGAAATCTTCATACTGTTTTCCATACTGGTTGTACTAATTTACAGTCACACCAAGAGTGTGTAAGAGTTCCCTTTATTAGGCATCCTCATGAGCAGCTGTTTTTTTTTTTTTTTTTGCCTTTTTAGTAATACTTATTCTAACTGGTGTGAGATGATACTTTGTTGGGATTTCGATTTGCATTTCCATGGTAATTAATGATGTTGAGCGTTTTTCATATGCCTGTTGGCGATTTTAAGGTCTTCTTTTGAGAAGTCTATGCATGACACATAGCCATTTTAATTGATTGATTTTTTTTTTTTTATTGTTTAGTTGTTGAGTCGCTTTTTGGATAAGTAATTTGAAAATATTTTCTCCTACTTAATAGGTTGTCTCCTCACTCTGTTGATAATTTATTCTGCTCAACCAAAGTTTTTTTGTGTAATGTAGTCCCATTTGTTTTTATTTTTGTTACCTGTTCTTTTGAGGTCTTATAAAAATTTTGCCTAGACCAATTCCTGAGGGGTATTCCCTATGTTTTCTACTGCTATAATTTTGACTTTTACATTTAAGTCTTTAGTCCATTTTGAGATTACTTTTGTATGTGGTGAGAGATGGGGTCCAGTTTCATTCTTCTGCATCTGGTTATCCAATTTTTCGAGGACCATTTATGGAAGAAGGTGTTCCTTCCCCAATGTATGTTCTTGGCAGCTTTGTCAAAGAACAGTTGCCTGTAAATATGTGGATTTATTTCTCTGTTGTCTATTCTGTTTCATTGGTCTGTATCTATTTTTATACCAGTATCATGCTGTTTTGGTTATTATATTTTTGTAATCTGTTTTTAATTCAGATATTCTGATGCCTCCAATTTTGTTTTTGTGCTTAGGATTGCTTGACTCTTCTGGCTTTTTTTTCCATATAAATTTTAGGATTTTTTTTCCATTTCTGTGAAAAATGATTTTAGTATTTTGATATGGATTGTATTGAATCTGTAGATTGCTTTGGGAGTATGTTAATTTTAATGACATCAATTTTGATACACAAGCATGGGATGTTTATCAGTTTGCTTGTGTCCTCTTTAATTTCTTTCATCAGTATTTTGTAGTTTTTCTTATAGAGAACATGCCACCTCCATTGTTAAATTTATTCCTAGGTACTTTATTTTCTTTAGCATTGTAAATGGAATTTCCTTCTCGATTTCTTTCTTGGATATTTAATTATTGCTGTATGGAAATGCTCCTGAGTTTTAATGTTAATTTTGTATCGTAAAACTTCACTGTATTTATCACTTCTAAAAGTTTCTTGGTAAAGTCTTTTCATTTGTGTAGACATACTATCATGTCGTTTGCAAAGAGGGACAGTTTTATTGTCTTTTTTCCAATTTGGATGTGTTTTGTTTCTTTTATTAGTACATAGAAACTGGCCATGTATTTAACTTTTTTATTTTTAAATTTTCTAATTTTACTATTTCAATAGCTTTGTGGTTACAAGTGGCTTTTGGTTACATGGATGAATTGTATAGTTATGAAGTCTGACATTTTAGTGCACTTATCATCCAAGTAGTGCATACTGTATACAATCTGTCATTTTTTATCACTCACCCTTTCTGACTCTCACTTCTGAGTCTCCGTAGTCCATTATAGCAATCTGTTGGCCCTTGCATACCCATATCTTAGCTTCCACTTATAAGTGAGAACATTCAGTATTTGAATTTTAATTTTTGAATTACTTTACACAGAGTAATGAGCTCCAGCTCCGTCTAAGTTGCTGCAAAAAGCATTATTTCATTCTTTATTATTGTTGAGTAGTATTCTATGGTATGTGTATATATATCACATTTTTTTATCCACTCATTTGTTGATGGGCACTTAGGTTGGTTCCATATCTTTGCAAATGTTAATTGTGCTACAATAAACGTAAAGTACACATGTCTTTTGGATATGATGACTTCTTTTCTTTTGGGTAGATACCAAAGAGAGGGATTGCTAGACAGAATGGTATATCTACTTTTAGTTTTTTGAAAATTTTGATAAATTTTCCCATAAAGGTTGTCCTAATTTACATTCCAACCAGCAGCATTCCATTTTCCTCCCATCCATGCCAACATTTATTCTTTTCGACTCATTAAGTAATAGCCATTCTGGCTGGGGTAAGGTGGTATCTTATTGTAGTTTTAACATGCATTCCCTAATAATTAATGATGTTAAGCATGTTTTCATATATTTGTTGGCCATTTGTATATCTTTTTTTGAAAAATGTCTATTTATGTAATCTGCTCAGTTTTAGATGGGGTTACTTGTTTTTTTCTTGCTGATTTCTTTGAGTTCCTTGTAGGTTCTGGATATTAGCCCTTTGTTGGATGCATAGTTTGCAAAGATTTTCTCCCACTTTGTGGGTTGTCTGTTCGCTCTGCTGTTTAAAGTGAGTTTAATTAGGTCTCACTTATGTATTTTTATTGCATTTGCTTTTGGGGTCTTAGTCATAAAATCTTGGCCAGGCCAATGTCTAGAAAAGTTTTTCCTTGGTAATCTTCCAGAATTTTTATGGTTTAAGTCATTGATCCATCTTAAGTTGATTTCTGTATAAGGTGAGAGATAGGGATACAGTTTTATTTTTCTACATGTAACTATCTGGTTTCCCAAGCACCATTTATTAAATAGAGTGTCCATTCTTCAATTTATGGTTTTGAATGATTTGTTGAAGATTAGTTGGTTGTAAGTATTTGGCTTTGCTTCTGAGTTCTCTATTCTGTTCCATTGGTCTATGTATCAACTTTTATACCAGTACTATGCTGCTTTATTAACTATAGCCATGTGGCATAATTTGAAGTCAGGTAATGTGATTGCCTCTGGATTTGTTCCTTTTGCTTAGGCCAAATCAATAACTAATTTCCTTTTACAATAGTGGCAAAAAATACCTAGGAAAATTATTAACCCAAAGATGTGAAAGCTTTCTACACGGACAACTACAAAACACTGCTGAAAGTAATCATAGAAGATACAAACAAATGGAAATGCATCACATGCTCATGGATTGAAAGAATCCATACTGTGAAGATGACCATACTGCCCAAAGCAATCTACAAATTCAATGCAATTCCTATCAAAATACCAACATCATTTTTCCACAGAATCAGAAAAAAAAAATTCTAAAATTCATATAAAACTAAAAAGGAGCCCCAAAAGCCTTGCATTTTTTTTTTCTTTTTGCCTGATTTCTACTAGCTAGCACTTCCAGCACTATGTTAAATAGCAGTGGTGAAAGTGGGCATTCTTCTCTTGCTCCAGTTGTTAGAGGAATTGCTTTCAACTTTATCTTAATACAATATTATGCTACCTGTAGCTTTGTCATATATGTCCTTTATTATTTTGAAGTGTGGTTATTCTTGGTCTAATTATTGACACAGTTTACCATGAAAGGTTGTTAAATTTTGTCAAATGTTTTTTCTTTGTCTGCTAAAAGGATAATTTTTTTTCTTCCGTCTGTTGATGTAATGTACCGTGTTTACTGATTTGCATGTGTTGAACCATACTTGCATCTCTGAAATAAATCCCATTTGATCGTGATGTACTTTTTATTGACGTGAAGTTTGATTCAGTTTGCTAGTATCTGCTGAGTATTTTTCCTTTTATGTTCATCAGGGATATTAGCCTGTGGTTTTCTTTTTCGTGATGTCTTGATTTGCTTTTGGTATCAGGGTAATGATGGCCTCATGGTGTAAGTTAGAGAGAATATCCTCCTCTCCAATTTTTAGGAATAGTTTGTGTAGATTTGGTATTATTAATTTTTCCTTATATGTTTGGTAAAATTCAACAGTGAACTCATCTAATCCTGGACTTTTCTGGGGAGAGGGGAGATTTTCTGTTACTAATATAATTTCATTACTCATTATCAGTCTGCTCACATTTTCTTTTTTTTTTTTTTTTGATCCAATCTTGGTAGGTTGTTTGTTACAAGGAATTTATTTATTTTCTCTCAGTTTTTCACTTTGTCAGTTTAGGTTGTTCATAATGGACTCTGATGTTCTTTTGTATTTATGTAGTATTAGTTGTAACATCTACTTTTTCATTGTTGATTTTGTTATTTGGGTATGCTTGATTAGTATTGTTAGCAGTTTAACAATTTTGTTTATCTTTTCAAAGAATCAACTTTTCATTAATTATTTGTGTTTCTTTAGTCTGTGTTTTCTTTAGGTTTCCTCTGATCTTTGTTATTTCTTCTGTCAATTTGGGATTTGGTTTGTTCTTGCTTTTCTAGTTCCTTGAAATATGGCATTATGTTGCTTACTTGACATTTGTCTTTTTTTTTGTTTTTTTATTGTTATAAACCTCCCTTTAGCACTGCTTTTGCTGTATCCCACAAATTCGGTAGGTTGTGTTTCCATTTTCATTAAATATATTTTTAAAAATTTTCATCTTAATTTCTTCATTGGCCCAATGATCTTTTTCAAGAAGATGTCGTTTAATTTCTATGTATTTGTATAATTTCCAAAGTTCTTGTTACTGACTTCTAGTTTTATTCCACTGTGGAATGAGAAGATACTTGATATAGTTTTGATTTTTTTTGATATTTGTTAAGACTAATTTTGTGGCATAACACATGCTCTATCTTGGAAAATGTTCCATGTATTCATAAGAAAAATGTGCATTCTGAAGTTGTTGGATGAAACATTCTGTAAATGTCTGTTAGGTACATTTTCCCTAAAGTCCAAGTTAACTTCAATGTTTCTTTGTTAATTTTCTGTGTAAATTGTGCATCAAATGCAGAGAGTGAGGTATTAAAGCCTCCTATTGTTATTGTATTGGGGTCCTTTTTTTTAGATCTAGTAATATTTACTTTTTAAATCTGGATGTTCCAAATACTGGCTGCATATATAAACATAAACAACAAGAAGAATTTTGGAAACTATACAAATATATAGAAACTGACATGCTCTTGAAAGAGATTATTGGGTCAATAAAGAAATTTAGATAAAAATGGTAAAAAAATTAATATAAATGAAAATGGAAACACAACATACCAAAACCTGTGGGATACAGCATAAAAACACATAAAAAGATAAATTTCAAGTATGCAATCTAATGAGTCATCTCAAAGAACTAGAAAACAAGAACAAAAACAAACCAAACCCCAAATTAACGGAAGAAAATCAATAGTAATCAGAGCAGATCTAAACAAAATACAGACTAAAAATTGAATTATTATGTCCTTTTGCTGGATTAATCACTTTATCATTATATAATTATCTTCTTTGCCTTTTTTAGTGTTTTTGACTTATAGTCTGTTATAGCTGATATAAATATAGTTATTCCTGTCCACTTTTGGTTTCCATTTGCATGGAATATCTTTTTCCACCTCTTTATCTTTAGTCTCTATGTGTCTTTACAGTTAAGGCACATTTCTTGTAAGCAGCATATTGTTGAACTATTTTTTGTTACCCATTCAGCTAGTCTATGTATTTTAAGTGGAGAATTTAACCTTCAAGGGTATTATGGATATATGAGATGTTTTCATATCATATTGATAATCATTTTCTACTTGTTTCATGTATTCTTTTTTGTCTTTTCTTTTCTTTTCTTATTGTTTGTCGTTGCAGTTTGCTGGTGTTCTGGGGTGGTAACATTTGAGTCTTTTCTCTTCTTAATTTGTGTGTTTGCTTTACTAGTGAGTTTTATAATAACATGTTCTTGATGGTAACCATCATCCCTTTGCTTTTAGAATTAAAACGCCTTTAAATATTTTTTGTCAAGTCAGCCTAGTGGTGATGAATTTCCTCAGGATTTGCATGTCTCGCTAAGTCTTTATTTCACTCTTACTTATGAAGGATAATTTACCTAAATATAGTGTCCTTTGGTGGCAGATTTTTTTTTTTTTTTCGTTCAGCACTTTGAATATATCATTCCATTTTCTCCTGGCCTGTCTGGTTTCTGCTGAGAAGTCTGCTGTTAGTCTGATTGGAGCTCCTTTATAGGTGACTAGTTGTTTTTTTCTTGCTATTTTTAGAATTTTCTCTTTGTCATTGCCCTCAGAAAGTTAGACTGTAATGTTCCATGAAAAATACCTTTTTGCATTCTATCTGTTTGTGTATCATTGAGCCCATTGTATCTCAATGTCTACATCTCTTGCTACACATGTAAAGTTATTATCTATTATTTCATTAAATATGTTTTTGAAAACCTTCATTTTCTCCTCCTACCTTTTTACCTTTGAAGATACTGATAATTCATGTATTTGATGGCATTACGGTGTCTCATATATCAGGAAGACTTTGTTAATTTATTTCTTCATTATTTTTGTTTCACTGTGTTATTTCAAAAGATCTTTGCGCAAGTTATGAGATTCTTTCTTCTGCGTCATTTAGCTTATTTTTGAAGATTTTGAGTGTATTTTGTTCTTTATTCAAGGACTTCTTCAATCCTAGAATTTCCGTTTGGTTCATTTAAATAATATTTTCTTTTTTAGTAAATTTCTAATTTATATTATGAATTGTTTTTCCAATTCCTTTGATTATTTTAAGGAATTATGTTTTATTTGCTGAGCTTATTTAGTACCATTTTGAATGCTTTTCTTTTTGGAAGTTTGACAATGTTTTTTATTGAGATATGTCACTGGGGAACTATTGTATTTCATTTCTAGTATCACATTTTCTTGCTTTTTCTTGCTTTATTGGACTTTACATTGATATCTACACATGTGGTGTAATAGTTGCTTCCTCTAATTTTTTGAATTTGCTTTCATAGGAGAGAACATTTTCCCAAAAATGGACCAATATTGCCAGTTGAGCAGGCCCCTTTGGCTTTGATTCTAGGTGTGTGCAGTTGTGTAGTCTGCATGTAAGTTTTTCTACTATAAACAACCTCAATTGTACCTGTGATTTCTTCAATGGTCTACAATGTGGCTATTAATGGAGGCTATGGTAAAATTTTCCTAGGGATGGAGATACCAGGTGGGCCAGTCTTCAGGCCCTAGTGATAGCAGTGGAGGGTTGAGCATGCCTGTTCTTGGGCCCCAGGACAGTACACACTGTTACCAATGTTAGCAGCACCAGCCAAGCCAGTTCTTGAGTCTCAAAGAGGTGTCCTCAAATGTTGGTTGTGGCAACAGTGAGCTGGGTGAATGAAAAGCTTCCCTGGTCCCTGGGCAGCTAGTTTGATGTGGGCAACGGCAGTAGTAGTTATAGGAGGATAGAGTGGGTAATGTGCGGTATGTGCTGGTCTTGGCAATTGTTGCAATGCAGGTTCAACACCCAAAGCCCTGGACAAGTAGTTCTCATGCTCGTCCACTCTAAGCAGCAGCAACAGAATGACAACACCATGTAAAGGTGTGGAATGGCCCCACTCTTTATGAATGAGCCAAAGCACAGAGGCCATGCCACCAGTGGAAGGACTGCCACTACTCACAACCTGAGGCAGGCAGCAGTTTTGCTCATTCACCCCAGTCCTTGGTAGCAGCAGCAGTAGCTATGGCTGCAGTGGTGTGGAGAGAAGAAAAGGTGGGGGGCGGGGTGCGGGTACTTATCTCTGCGGAGGAGACTGAGCACAGAGGCCACTGTGATGGTTGAGGTAGAGTCACTTCCTCCAACCTCAGAGGGTCAACTCTCAGACTCACCAATCTGGGTTTCTACTTGCAGCAACTGCTGTGGCAGAGTGCAAAGTGGGAGAGTGGATCACACTCTTTGCTTGCCAGTCCAAGCAAAATTTAGTGCCACTGCTGGGAAAAGCATCTCTTTTCACAGCACCAGAGCTCTGGGGCTCTGGAAAGCATGTGCTTTGGTCACCTTTTGGTGTGTTGCACTGTCCTATTCTCAGGAAATGGTACTCCCTATTGACTAGAGTCTTGAGAATCATGTGACACCTTTGGGTTCAGCCAGCGCTGTGCCACTGTAGCTCTCTGAGTTTACACTGGGGGGATATATGTTGGAGCTCCCAGAATGTGGAGATATGGAGGCTGTGACTCCCCAGGGCAGGATGCAGTCCCATTATGGCTATGCTCTCACAATGGTGCCCTGATCCAACCACACAGGTGTCTGGGGTGTGAGTGACCAGGCACACATCCCCTGTCTGGTGTAATGCTCTTACAGGGTCTCCAGATTACTGACAATGGTAGTCAGGGTTTCTGTGGGTAGCAAAGCTCTCCTGTTGTTTGGATTGTAACAATTAATGGTGGTCATGTGGACTACTAACATTTCCTCATTTACTCTTTACCTGCAATAGCAAGTCCCTCTAGGCTCCAGCCAATGTCAGCTGAGCTGGCTACTGACATCCATCTTTTTCTGTGCTTCAGGTGTTTCCCATGACTTCTCTGCTGGACTCTAGTGTCCCTCTCCTAGATGCTCTATTTGTAGCACAATTGTCTATTCATAGTTTGATTCTTCGTTTTCTGGAAAACATAAATGTCTAATGTCTCTCGTCAGGTTTTGTGAACCAGAATAAATATTGCATTTTTAAAAATGGAAGATCTATGTCAATCCTGCCTCGAGCAATGTTATTGGCACCACACTTCTAACAGCATGTGATCACTACATCTCTGTGTCATGTTTCAGTAATTCTTGAAATATATTAAACATTTTTCGTTATTATTAAATATGTCATAATGACTTGTGTGTGCAGTAGTGTACTCAGTGATCTTTAATAATATTATTATTATTACTGTTTACAGGCACCATGAACTGCACTCATATAAGACAGTGAACTTAATCAACAAATGCATGTATTACGACTGCTCCATCAACCCACCACTCCCATTTCACTTTCCCTCTGTTTAGTCTTCCCTCTTCTCTGAGAGACAAGAATATTAAAGTTAGGCCAAGTAATAACTCTAAAATGGCTTCTAAGTGTTCTGGTGGAAAAAAAAAAAAAACAAAAACAAAAACCAGTAACATATCCCTTGCTTTAAATGAGAAACTAGAAATGATTAAACTTAGTGTGGAAGAAATATTCAAAGCGGTGATAGGCTGAAAGCTGTGCTTCATGCACCAAACAGTTAATCAATTTGTGAGTGCAAAGGAAAAGTTATTGAAGAAAATTAAAAGTGCTACTGTAGTGAATGCACAAATGATGAGAAGGCAAAACAGCCTTATTGCTGATGTGAAGAAAGTTTTAGTAATCTAGATAGATCAAACTAGCTATAACACTCCTTTAAGCCAAAGCGTAATTCAGAGAAAGGCCCTCTCTTTAATCCTATAAAAAGCGAGGATGCTGCAGAAGAAAAAGTTTGAAGCTAACAGAGTTTGATTCTTGAGATTTAAGGAAAGACGCCATCTCCATAAGGCAAAGCAGGAAGGGCTGATGTGAAAGCTACAGTACATTATTCAGAGGATCTAGCTAAAATAATCGATGAAGGTGGCGACACTAAACAACAGATTTTCAGTACAGACAAAATAGGGTTATATTGGTAGAAGATGCTATAAAGGACTTTCATCGCTAGGGAGAAGTCAGTGTCCGGCTTCAAATCTTCAAAAGTCAGGCTGAATCTCTTGTTACGGCCTAATGCAGCTACTGACTTTAAGTTGAAGCTGAATCTAATTTGCCATTCTGGAAATCCCTGAGTCTTTAAAAATTATGCTAAATCCACTATGACTGTGCTCTATACATGGAACAATGAAGCCTGGGTGAAAGCACATCTGTTTACAGAATTGTGTATTAAATATTTTAAACTCAGTTTTGTGATCTACGGCTCAGAAATAAGATTTATTTCAAAATATTACTACTTATTGACTATGCACCTGATCACCCAAGAGCTGTGATGGAGGTGCCCATGGAGATTAATGTTGCTTTTATGCCTGCAAACACAACATCTATTCTCTAGCTCATGGATTAAGGAGTAATTTAAGCTTTCAAATTGTATTATTTAGAGATATATTTTGTAAGGCTCTAGCTGCTATAGATGTTGATTCCTCTAATGGACCGGGGCAAAGTACATTGAAAACCTTCTGTAAAGAATTCACCTTTCTAGATGGATTAAGAACATTTGTGATTAATGAGGGGAGGTAGAAACATCAACATTAACAGGAATTTAGAAGATATAGACTCCAGCCCTTATAGATGATTCTGAGAAGTTTGAGCCTTCAGTGGAGAAATTAACTTCAGATGTGGAGGAAATAGCAAAAGAACCAGAAGTGGAGCCTGTAGATGTGATTGTATTGCTTTAATGTCATGAAAAAACTTGAACAGATAAGATGTTGCTTCTGATGGGAGAGCAAGGAAAGTGGTTTCTTGAGATAAAATCTACTTTTGGTGAAGAAATTGAACACGGTGAAATGACAACAAAAGTTTTAGAAGGTTATATAAACTTAGTTTATAAATCTGCAGCACAGTTTGAGAGAGCATTTACTTCAATTTTGAAAAATAGTCTATAGGTAGAATGCTATGAAACAGCATTGCATGCTACAGAGAAATCTTTCATAAGAAGAAGAGTTAATTGATGTTGCAGACTTCATTGTTGTTTTATTTTTAAAAATTGCCACAGCCGCCTGACTTTAAGCAATCACCACCTTGGACAATAAGCAGCCATCAACATCAAAACAAGACCTTGGACCAGCAAAAAATCATGACTCACTGAAGGCCCAGATGATCACCAACATTTTTTAGCAATAAAGTATTTTTAATTAAAATATATACATTTTAGACACATGCTGTTGCATACTTAATAGACTAATGTATAATACAAACATAACTTGTATACGCATTGGGAAACCAAAAAAATGTACATGGCCTACTATTGTGATACTCGCTTTATTGTGTTGGTCTGGAACGTGACCAAAGGCAAAGGGGAGCCTGCATGTATGGAGATCACATGACAGGAGAGGAAGATAGGGAGAGAGGGAAGGGAGGTGCCAGGCGCTATTAAGCAATCAGCTCTCACCAAACCTGCAATATCTCCTAGGTATCCCTGTGTCTTTGTTCTGTATGAGTGATTGTTCTAAAACAAATATCTGAATTTCAGCTGTGTGGTAGATTGAATGCAGCATAGGTCAGTGGTTCTCAAAGTATGGTCCAGGACTGCCAGTCGTTCACAACATAAATTCAATGAATCTGTAAGGTCAAAACTATTTTCTGGTACCACTGGCATACTTAGTTATTGGCCAAGAGCAGCCTAAGGAATGCAAAATTTTAGCACAATGTAAGTGGTGAATCCAGAGGTGTGGCAACATGGAATGTCAGTCAACTATGCTCCCTGGAGCTGGCCATCTGAGTAAGAGATTTCCATGGCCACTACCATAGGGGTGGGAGACTATGCATGTGCTAAAGAACAGCGGGGTGCCCTTAGTGTGTGGTGATGGTGGTGGTGGTAAGTGAACAATAGGCTCATCTTCCACAGTAAGTAGTCATCACATTACATACAGTGCTGAAAATCAAGGAATAATAGTATAAGTGTGTTAGTATGAAACCTAGTAGTAAATACCACAATAACTAGCTAAAATAATTTTTGGTGACCACCTACAGTAAGTTTTTTAACACATGTATGCCTATAACTTCGATATAGAATAAATAAAACATATTTGGACAGGTCACCTACTAGTGGAAACCTCTTCAGTGAATTCCCATTACCTTGAGAATAAAATCTGAACATATTGAAGGCAATGCATGGTGATCTATTTCCTACCTCCCTTTTGAGACATTTCTGGTATTTGTTCTTCTATTGTCTAAGCTCCAGCCACTCTGGAATGACCTAACCCTCAAAACACACATTTTTTGGTAACATTAGCATTTTGGACATATGATTTTTTTTGTGCTGAACTGTAGTATATAAAACAAAAAGGAGGTTTTCTAGTTGACAGAGGAGATTCAGTATTTTGAATCCACCAAACTTGATTTGAATCCACCAAAACTTGATTACCTTAGTACTTGTTCATGCAGATGTAATGCTCTATCGCACATTATTTGTAGAACTCCTGTGCTAGGCACCTAGCAGTGTCAGAGAACTCAAAGAATGTGCACTAAATAGACTACCTAGAACAATCCTGGAACATACGGAAGCAGAGCTTTGGAAACCCAGAAACATAATGCTTTTGCCTTTCTACTGTGTAATTGAACTCTTAGAATATTTTCTTTATGTTCTTTCTATTGTACCATTATTGTCTTAATCTGTTTCTGTTGCTATAAAAGAATACCTGATACTTGGTAATTTATATAGAAAATATATTTGTTTGGCTAATGGTTCTGCAGGCTATACAAGAACTATGGGGACAGCATATGAGCTTCTGGTGAGTGGTGTAGGCTGCTTCCACTCATGACTGAAAGTGAAGAGGAGGTTGTAGGTGCAGAGATCACATGGCAGGAGAGGGATATAGAGAGAGTGGAAAGGGAGGTGCCAGGCTCTATGAAACAATCAGCTCTCATGCGAATTAATAGAGAGAGAGCTCAGTCCTTACTGTGTGGAGAGCACGAAGCCATTCATGAGGAATCAGCCACCATGACCCAACCACCTTCCACTATGCCCCACCTCCAACACTGGAGATCAGGTCTCAACATGAGTTTTGGAGTATCCAAACGACAGCAATTACCTATAAAATAAGGTAAATACTTAGATACTCCTTTACCATCTTTCAAGTTCTAAAATGTTTGAGTCTGTGAATGTCCAAACTATGTAAAATTAAACACCTCAAATGCGCACGAAATTTTATTTTCCTTCTTGTAATGGCTGCAGAGTGATCCATTCCCTTATTAAGCATTATTTAATATTTTATGATGTTAATTGAACTTTACTAGGTACTAGGGATATGTTGTAAATGAGGTGAGAATACAAGGAACTTGCCAAAGAGAAGCTCCAGATAGAGCGAGAAAGAATGGCAAAAGGTTGCAAATATATAGACAGATTAAGCACTCATGTTCATATATGTATAGTTTGTTTGTTTGTTTGTTTGTTTTTGAGCCGGAGTTTCGCTCTTGTTGCCTAGGCTGGAGTGCAATGTTGTGATCTTGGCTCATTGCAATTTCTGCCTCCTGGGTTCAAGTGATTCTCCTGCCCCAGCCTCCCAAGTAGCTGAGATTACAGACAGGAGCCACCATGCCCAGCTAATCTTTTGTATTTTTAGTAGAGATGGATTTCACCATCTTGGCCAGGCTGGTCTCGAATTCCTGACTCTCAGGTGATTCACCCACTTCGGCCTCCCAAAGTGCTGGGATTACAGGCATGAGCCACTGTGCCTGGCCTCATGTTCATATTTTAATCAAACCACAGGCATCATTGTTCTTTCAAGTATAAAAGCAATGACAAAAGAAAACACAAACATGCACACACACAAACTCACACACACACATGATTATCAATATAATCAGAAAACATCTCGGTTTTTATGAATGTTTGTTTGAACAGGGTGCAACGTGTCAGGGAACATATTACGTGAAGTGATCTTTATAAGTAAAGTCATCGTTACAAAAGAAAAAGCAGTGCCTATGGGATAGAAAGGATTATGGTCAACTGAAAGAGAAGAGGTATGCATAGAAGTAACAAGGAATGCTATGGAGTGAAGAAGATAGGAAGCAGAGGAATGAGAGCATTTAATTGAAGGAGAGCTTTAGATGTCCAGATTAGTAGGTGAGCTTTGACCTTACTATCAAAAGGTAATCTCTCTAATTTTGTCACATCAAAGAAACCAGTTAGGTTTTTGCAACAATGTGGGGACAAGTCTAAGTGAAAATGGCATAGAAATGGAGAGCAAAAAAGAAACCAAACCACATTTCAAGGGAAGACTTCCTTTACTCAGTAAGTGATTTAATACAGTAAAAGAGAAAAGTTAACAAATTTCCAAGGAAGTGTTCTCCGAAATCAAGAGGAAGATAGTACCAACGGCTACATTCGGGGATTTAAAAGGGGCGAGATTGGTAGGAAGGATGAAAAGGTAGGATCATTAAGCTAATTTTCAGGTGTTAACAGAACCACTAGTCTTTTTTTTTGTTATTTTTTTTTTCCTGGGTACAGCTAAGTGAAGATAGAAATATATGTAAACATCTACACACTCCACTGACCTTAAGAGTTAATTAATTTAAAAATATACATTGCTGGCCGGTCACGGTGGCTCACGCCTGTAATACCAGCACTTTGCGTGGTCAACGCGGGCAGATCACGAGGTCAGGAGATCAAGACCATCGTGGCTAACAAGGTGAAACCCCATCTCTACTAAAAATACAAAAAATTACTGGGCATGGTGGCGGGCACCTGTAGTCCCAGCAACTCGGGAGGCTGAGGCAGGAGAATGGCGTGAACCTAGGAGGAGGAGCTTGCAGTGAGCAGAGATCTTGCCACCACACTCCAGCCTGGGCAACAGAGCGAGACTCCATCTCAACAACAACAACAACAAAAAGACACTTTATGTTCTTACTAAACCTAACAGTATTGAACTTAAATTATTTTTGTATTTAATGTTCAACCGTCTTCAAACTGCTTGATAAACAGCAAACATGGCAAGTTCTGCCTAGATTCCTCACTAAACTTGCAATATAGGAATTAGTTATTATACAAATACTATTATACAGCTTCAGGTTACCATTTTAAAGAGAAAAGAAGATTTTTATTTAGAATCAAATCTTCTATCATATTATTTGTCTTGGTTTTGGGGCTGTATCTGAGAAAGAATAAAGCACAATTTTTTTTTTTTGAAATATGCATACAATTTTTTTTTTTTTTTTTTTTGAGACGAGTCTGGCTCCGTCACCCAGGCTGGAGCGCAGTGACAGGATCTCTGCTCACTGCAAGCTCCTCCTCCTAGGTTCACGCCATTCTCCTGCCTCAGCCTCCCGAGTAGCTGGGACTACAGGCACCTGCCACCACGCCTGGCTAATTTTTTGTATTTTAAGTAGAGACGGGACTTCACTGTGTTGACCAAGATGGTCTCGATCTCCTGACCTCGTGATCCGCCCGCCTCAGCCTCCCAGAGTGCTGGGATTACAGGCATAAGCCACCGTGCCAAGCCATGCATACAAATGTTTAACAGTTTTATATTTCTTATCTTTTCCCTGAACATGCTGATGAAGTCTATTTACACTTACGTCAACGGTTGACTTGGGGGAATGAGGGCATTCATACTAAAAAACCAAAAATTATGGCATGACATATATACACAATAAAGTTATTTCAGTAAAACATGGATATTCTACTATATGGATTAAATGAAAATAATCCTCCAAACAGCCTTATTATTTCAGGTATTTGGATCTAGTTTTTGGATGCATCCAAAAAAGTTAAATATTTAACTTTCATGTTTTATTTTAAAACATTAAAACAACAAAATAAAATGGGGCCATTCATCTCCAATAGTCTTTCAGACTGAGTTGCAATGTGGTATCCCTATTTATAGAACTAAATTATTTGCTGATACCTGGCTCTCACTCTGCAAAAACTATTCTCCATGTTCTCTTATTTTGTTCAGTAGTAAATCCATATGCAGGAATAACCAGCACTGAGTTCATTTACCTAAAATGAACTTAAAAAACACAGTATTTGTCCCCTCCTTTCAGTGTACTTGATTTTCTGATATTACTGTTATTCAATGTCTGTGAACCTGCCTACTTTGAACTAAAACAGTAAAACACACTAAATCTACATTAACTAAAAGGAAAAATAAAAGCTCACCTGTGGTATGCATGTTTTCTTCATAATGTATTCATTTAAATGCAGATGACCTAAGATAATAAAAAAAGTCTTCCCCTATATAGTCATGTATATTATAATGATGGAGTGATTAGACATTGCAATTTGGACCTCATTGGATCAAGATTTTGGTTTCAAATCTATTATCAAATTTTTGTCTTTAGAGCTTTGTTTACATTAAAATTATTAGTTGCAAAGGATTTTACCTGACTTAGGGTTTAATAGAATAAAGAAGAAACTGAATATGTTTAGTAGTTATGGATGCAAGTCTAACAATTGATAAAATTCAACCAGAAATCCTACACTGCCCCTTAAACACATAGAAGGTAACTGAATTGCATAATAAGGGCCCCTAGAAAATCTGACTTTACAAAAGAATAATGAGGACAAGTCACTGGGAATATCCCTTAATGTGATGTTGGAAAAGCAGCAGTGGTGTTTAAAGTCTAAAGCACAGAACCTTCTGATATCTTTTTAAAGACACAGTAATTTTTGCAAGTATGTAGAAATCTATAGTTTCTTCATGTTTTTTATATTGTTCCAAAAGCAACAACTAGCCTTGTTAAATAGTAAATATTTTTATCTATATCAATTGAAAGCAGTCACCATATATAAATCAATATTATATATTTTACTCAGATATGTTAAGAATCTGTGATGTGAACAAATATCTTCTGCATGAGGTCTCTGTATTAAAAAATAATAATTTATGTATGCATATTAAGAAGAGGAAATTCACCTTTAAGGATATTATACAATTCAGGACAAATGTTAATAACATTGAATACCTTGTTTTCAGCTCTTTAATGTTATCTATAGTTGATGTTAATGATTGCAGCTTTGTGTGTTTTTTTATCTTTGATTTCTGTTATTGGTTACATAAATTCATCTGGGGGTCAGCCTTTTACCTCGGAGAATCTGTCTATCTCACTGTTTCTGTGTGCATTTTAAGATCACAGAAGCAAATATAATTGGTAGTAGATTAGGTTCAATTTTATAATCTATATTTTTCTACTACTAATGCATCTTAGTATAATATTTGTGGCACAAAGGGTATAAAAATAAAAGCTTAAATTTTAAAATTATCTTTTAGGGAGAGCATGAGAAAGATTTTGAGGTGATGGTAGTATTCTGTATGTTGATTGTGATGATTGTTATACAATCTATGAATGTTTGTCAAAAAAAAGCTAGAACTGGATAGCAGTTAAAGCAGTAGAACATATTTTACCCAGAAACTACTGCAATAAGGGGGAAAAATATTTCAGAATAGAACTGGAATCAATTCTAAATACAATAAAGAAAAGTGGAAATGTACAGGCAAGAATGTAGGGGAGAAGGTGTAGTTGGAAAGAAATTACTAATCGAAGACATCAGGGATAAGGGAGGATTCTGGCTAAACCTACCTAACACAATTCCAGGTGAGGTCAGACTAGCCATCAGATATCATTTGGAGGATTGTGGAGGATGAGGAACACAATCAGATGTATAGTAGGAGATTCTGGCTAAAGTGGCTTAGCAGGATTCTGGCTAAATTTGGACAATACAGAGAAGAACATGAAAACCCAGGAGTCAAATCCTGGTTGGGAGGACAGTTCAGAGAAGCTTGAATGGAGTTTTGTCGAGGAGACTCTTATTGAATATCAATCAAAATTTAATGTGCAATAATTTTAAAAAGAAAATAAGTTTTTGAAAACCTATCTTATGACTTTCATTTTATTTGTTTATTTTATTTGTTTACTTTGAGACAGTCTCACTCTGTCACTCAGGTTGGAGTTCATTTTTTTTATTTTTAAGGGAATATATATTAAAGCAACTTGACAAATTCAGATTTACAGGGAATTAAGTGTCCACATTAGTTCAATAGTTTGATATTCTGATATACTTATGAATAACTAGAAAATACACCTATACAAATTTTTATGGCTCTTGTATTTCTTGAACAAACATGACTTAATTTTGCTTTGATAATTTATATTATCAAATAATTTCCCTGTTATTTATTCTCTTTTTCTAAAAAGCAACTGAACAGCCAAGATAAATAGTAACTTTCTAATTGTTTCTAGCCACGTAATCCCAAATATTATATAATGTATTTCACACACACACATACACGTGTGCGCACACATGTATATACATATATCTATATATACATACAATATACAATATAATTTCATAATGTCTGAAATGTTAAGAAAACAGAAATAAGGCTTGCTATTAGTTGAAAGACAAGTAAAAAAATTCAATTGATCTCAAAACAGGAAAAAAATAGTTGAAAAACAAATATTTTAGTAGTAAAATAGCATAGTTGGTTGGATGATCAACAAACAAATGTGCACCAATCACTAACTTTTCCATGTATCAGAAATAATCGGTAGAAATATTAACTAGGGAAATAGCACATTAGTATAAGAACAAAATATGTTATCTAACCAGATGGCATCTTAAATAAAAATATGTAGAACCTAGTTGAGGAAAACTCAAAATTAATTTGTAATTTGGAGACATGAATACATTTTAGACATTTAAAAATGTTATGTAAAGATATGCCACATTTATTAACTGAGAATTAATGAAAACTCTTACTGTAAGAAGTGATAGAAACACTTCAAAAAGTTAAGTAAAAAGTGAAATCTGTTCGTTTAATAGACAAACTACATGATGGAAAGAAGTGAAACTAGCCTTGGAAATTATAGGAACTACGGACTCAAACGCCATCAGAACTCTGATTATCTTATCTGCTTTCTCTCTGCCTGTTAGCAGCAATGGGATTGCCAATGGCACCTGACTCACAACCTTACAGATCCAGAAACAAGGGAGGAAAGATATTTTCAGCACCAAATCTATGAAATAGATTTTTAGTTTATAAAAATGAGTGGAAATAAGGCCGGGCGTGGTGACTCAACGTCTGTAATCCCAGCACTTTGGGAGGCCGAGGCATGCAAATCACAAGGTCAGAAGATCGAGACCATCCTAGCTAACACAGTGAAACCCCGTATCTACTAAAAAACATTTAAAAAATTAGCCAGGCATAGTGGCGGGCACCTGTAGTCCCAACCACTCGGGAGGCTGAGGCAGGAGAATGGCGTGAACCCAGGAGACTGAGCTTGCAGTGAGCTGAGATCATGCCACTGCACTCCAGCCTGGGCCACAGACTCTGTCTCAAAAAGAAAAAAATAAATAAATAAAAGAGTAGAAATAAGTTTGAACCACATTAAGAAATACTTTATGAACTACCACCGAGACAACATGATTGATTAGCATTAAAAAATGGAAAATTCCATTCAAATTGAAAGTACAGGCTGGTGGAGGAGACGGGGAGGTTACCAAAATAAAGAAGCAACACATTTCTGACTACTAGGAAAATTGTGGTAAGTTGGACAACAACCCCAGATTCTGACTGTTGTACAGAGAAAGATTGCATATTGCAAGTATGTTAATACTTTAAAATCAACAGCAATAAGTTTAGTGCGATTTCAATAGGATTTTTGTTGGAAGCATGGCAGTAAGGAGGGAATTTTAATATAATTTTTGTTGAAGAGGGTGTGGCAGTGAGGAGAGAATTTAGAAAAAAAAAAAAAGATCCTATAAGATATTTGGAGGGCCGGGTGTGGTGGCTCACGCCTGTAATCCCAGCACTTTGGGAGGCCGAGGTGGGCGGATCACGAGGTCAGGAGATCGAGACCATCCTGGCTAACACGGTGAAATCCCATCTCTACTAAAAATACAAAAAATTAGCCGAGCGTG
>NW_012116611.1:703107-703774 GCF_000951035.1 Colobus angolensis palliatus
TTTGTGTCATAACATCAGATCATTATGTTTTCAGATACTAAGACATATGGGACACTAATATGACAAATTCAGTGACTGAATTTAGCAACGAAAGACAGACTATTTTATGCATTATAATAACATATATGCTTTTTAAATCTAGAAATAAATGAAAATGAGACTCTCTATCTTATAGAGGAAACAAAAATAATTTCCAGATGTACTAAAGTTTAAAATGTAAATATTAAAAAATCTTGCTGTATGAATGTCTTCTTTTGAGAAGTGTCTGTTCATATCCTTTGCCCACTTTTTGATGGGGTTGTTTGTTTTTTTCTTGTAAATTTGTTTGAGTTCTTTGTAGATTCTCGATATTATCCCTTTGTCAGATGAGTAGATTGCAAAAATTTTCTCCTGTTCTGTAGGTTGCCTGTTCACTCTGATGGTAGTTTCTTTTGCTGTGCAGAAGCTCTTTAGTTTAATTAGATCCCATTTGTCAATTTTGGCTTTGTAAAGAAGACATTCATACAGCCAACAGACACATGAAGAAATGCTCATCATCACTTGCCATCAGAGAAATGCAAATCAAAACCACAACGAATTGCATCGGGGAGCTATACCTGATATAAATGATGAATTGATGGGTGCTGACGAGTTGATGGGTGCAGCACACCAACATGGCACAAGTATA
>NW_012116611.1:705154-706975 GCF_000951035.1 Colobus angolensis palliatus
AAACCTGCGCGTTGTGCACATGTACCCTAGAACTTAAAGTATAATAATAAAAAATATATATAAATTAAAAATAAATTAAAAATCTTGCAAGAAAATCTAAAATCCTACACATAAAATTGAAGGGTGTTGGAGTCTTCCCCAACCAAGATAAGAAAATATAAAGTTAAAAGGATACATGTTTGAATTTTATTTTTTAAAGACAACACAGTCTTTTCTTTTGAGGCAGCCTTATCTCCTAAGGCATAACTTTATTTTGGCCTGTGAGCTCTTATTCACCTGGAGGTACTGGCTACTCAGATTGTGCTAATTTTTCAGGGCCAAAAGAACTACTTCCAGAGAGGAGGTGAACAAGTTATACTATGAAAAGCCCAGGGGCCATAAAACCATAGTTAATCATTCACCTAACCAAACAACTCTTCAGTTATGTGTTTCAATTTTAAATCCTCAGAATACTGTAGTAGACCACTAACTGGGGGAATGGAGAAAAAGAATGGAGGCTGGTAAATAACATTCCAGTTAGTAGCAATCCTTCACCCCAGCAGTGTTTTATACACTACTCTGATATTAGCATTATTTACCCTTGCATTAGCAGTGTGGAAATAAATGAAGACCAACCAAATGAAAACAAACAGAGGCTGTTTAATTAGAACTTGCTACAGTAAGGAAGTCAACCAACATCACTTGATTTTGGCAGACTCAAAAATATGCAGGGAAGTGGAAAAACTATGATTAATAAAAGGGAAAGCATCAATTATGTTCTGATTGGAGGTGGTTGGCATGAAAAAGCTAGAGGCATGCTAACTAGAAGTGGGGCATCTTAGGTGATTGACTGGTTTGGGGAGCATATTCAGCTTTCTCTTATTAGTCCCTAGTCCAAAGCTGGGAATAAAAGACAGGGAAGCTTGCAGTCACCGGCCAAGTCCTGACTCTTCCGGGCTGATTGCTATGTAAGTGGTTTGACTTCCTGGACTGCTTTCGGCAGAGGCTATAGGTCAGAGTTCTGTTTTCACACATGATCTGGGATAGTCCATTTGTCTATTCAGTTAGTGGTCTGAGTCATTGCCTCAGGAATACTGTAGTGAAGAAGCAGATATTAATTGTTCCCAAGGAAATGGCAAGGAGAATGGAAAAACAAAATTCAACAGTCTTTTTCAAAAATGTATTCATTTTCACACTCCAGTTTGAATGAGAATCATCTGATAGTCTTGGTCTAACAGTTTACTGGCTACCACAGCCAAGTGTTCCGATCCAGTAAATCCACGGCAGGGCCCCCAAATTTGCATTTTTAATAATTTCCCAAGTGACGTTGATGCTGGTTGTCTGGAATCACACTTTGAGAACCACTGCTCAAATTTATTATTTCAGAGTTGAACCTAATGCCTCTTGCTATAGATTATAGACACATACCCTTTCTCCTGCAGAAAGTTAAAACAGTCTTCTTACACCTGGGTATTTTTCTCCTTGTTGTTTCAGATTTCTCTCTTCCATATTCTTTCTATCATTTGTCAGAGTTTATATTTTGGAAGGAGAGAACCAAGAACCCATGTTAGTAATTATTTTGTTAGAAACCAAAAGTACTCTAGAGAGACAAAAAGTTACTTCTGTAATGCATACATAGTTCTTTTAAATTGACAAGGAAAAAATGTAAAAATCCCAATAGAAAAGAATGGGAAATAGATGACTACACACTTCACAGATGATCAACCCAAAATGGTAAAGATTCCACGTGAAAAACATTTTCAGTTCTAATATCTGATAAGAGAAGTCCCCAGGGCTTTTTAATAATGTATACATTTTAATTATAGAAAAAAATGGAAAAAA
>NW_012116611.1:707025-712205 GCF_000951035.1 Colobus angolensis palliatus
CCCAAAATGGTAAAGATTCCACGTGAAAAACATTTTCAGTTCTAATATTGATAAGAGAAGTCCCCAGGGCTTTTTAATAATTGTATACATTTAATTATAGGAAAAAAATGGAAAAAAGATTACTTTGATCAATTTTATGTATGTATGTATGTATGTTTGAGACAGTCTTGTTGTTACCCAGGCTGGAGTGCAGTGGCATGATCTTGGTTCACTGCAATCTCCACCTCCCGGATTCCAGTGATTCTGCTGCCTCAGCCTCTCGAATAGCTGGGATTACAGGCGTGCACCACCACATCCGGCTAATTTTTGTATTTTTAGTAGAGATGGGGTTTCACCATGTTGGCCAGGCTGGTCTCGAACTCCTGACCTCAGGTGATCCACAGGTCTCGGCCTCCCAAATTGCTGGGATTACAGGCTTGAGCCACCACGCCTGGCCAATTTTGATAAATTTTAGTATCTGAAAATGTGTAAGTTTTATGGCAGAAATCACTGTGAACTGAAAGCCAATAAATCAATAAAGTGAAAATTCATATATTTTAAAATTATATGTATTTATTGCCCATTTATATAAAGCATTTTCTAATCCCTTACTAATCTATCTATTTAAAAAATACTTATTGAGCAGCTATTATGTGCCAATCATTATTCCAAAAGTTGGGGAAACAGTATTGAACAAAATAGAAAAATAAAGTTTCTATTCAAAATATAGTGAAGAGACACAAACAAACAAATATATTTGTAATATTATAAGTCAGAAAGTGATAAATATTAGGAAGAACAATAATACCTAAAAAGACAGTGAGAGGTACTCTGAGGTGGTTATACCTGGGAGAGGAAGAGATTGCAATTTTAAATACAGTGGTCAGGGAAGATTACACTAAAGAGGTGACATTTTGAGGAAATCTCAGAAGGAAGAAAACTTTTTATGTCCTATGCCTATATAAAATATCTTAAAACGTTTTTAAAGTTACTTTTCACTCCATAAACACATAGCACATGGGTGAATGATCATTTGAGGCATTTATGTGTCTCTATCTCAACCAGTATGCAGAATGTTACTTTTTTTCTGATATAGTGTATTAGTCTGTTCTCATGCTGCTAATAAAGACATACCAAAGACTGAGTAATTTATAAAGAAAAGAGGTTTAATGGACTCCCAGTTCCACATGGCTGGGGAGGCCTTACAATCATAGCAGAAGGCAAAGGAGAAGCAAACACATGACTTTACAGGGCAGCTGGCACAAGCACATGCAGGGGAACTACCCTTTATAAAACCAGCAGATCTCATGAGACTTATTCAGTATCACAAGAACAGCACAGGAAAAATCTACTCCCACGATTCAATTACCTCCTACTGGGTCCCTCCTATGATACATGTGGATTATGGGAGCTACAACTCAAGATGAGATTTGATTGGGGACACAGTCAAGCCATATGATATAGGGAGGACTTATTTCGCGTGGGACTTTCATCTTCTGCTTTTAAGAAACAGAAGGAAGATCAGAGCATTTTTCTTGAATTTGCTGTTTTTTAAGTGCCTTTAACTGAAATTGCCAGTATGCCAGAGTGGAATATTTTGGGATATTGTATTCTGTCATGAAGTAGGTTGTACCTATATTATTAACTATATTTTATACATTTTATAAAGTTATAAATTGAATACATTGAACATTTAAGAGATTAATGACTTGGCCAATGTTAAAAACATAGAAAGTCACAGAGCTTGAAATTTGAATGATCAGAATTAGAAATAGCTGACCCTAAATTGAGTACTATTTCCAATAATGTCAAAAAAAGTGATTGTATTATTTGTCTAAATGAAGGAAGTGTATAACTAGCTAAACTACTTCTTCAACACTTATTTAATTTCTATTCAAATCATTACACAACATTGTCAGTGCATTTATCCAGAGAATTTTTCTCGCTTTGCACGGTTTGAGAGAAATGAAGGGATTTTCCTTATTTTATTCCTTCAGCCCTTTCAATACAGAAAGGAAGTTGTTATGGAAAACAATTTGCCTGAGAATACGATCTTCTGAGGCCAGAAACTTTGCTGAAGGCACTGTAGGAGTGAAACCTCCGCCTAAAACATATAATTTTGAATGCACTTTTACTAGCCCTGTGTACATAAAAAGTTCTCGAAGCTCATAGTGAATATGTAATCTTGCCAATGGTGTTCTGTAGGAAAAACGGCATATGTTAGCAAATATATTATTATACAGTCATTTAAAGTGGGTAATTAAATTATTATAACAATTATTGTTTCACATGTAACTTCTGATGTCAAAATACAATGCTTTCAACTAAAAGAGAAAACTCAATAGCTATTATATTAACAATCATTGCTTACACAGAAAAAGCATCTCTTAGTTTTATACTTATTACAAGATCAGAAATATCATACATGAAGTTTCTGCAGCTTTGAAGAATTTTTTTTAATTTTATTAGAATTATCTCAATTAGGAGGTTTTAAATTTAATGGGTGGACATATTTTTACAATTGCAGTAGAATGACTAATACATTTCTTAAAGTATACAACGTAATTAAAAGTTACTTTACCCAATTGGTAATATAGATAAAATTCCAAATTTTGAGGTCATATTTTTGCAATAAATAAAGTGTCATAAATCAACATAATAAAGTATAGAATATAATGCCAAAAATTATTTTATTTTTTCTCCATTAATTTGACATGTTTGATCATCAGCTGATTATATCCAGCTTATCAGTCCTGCCATGCTTCTGATAGATAAGAAAAACAACTTCAGTTCTAAATCTAGCTCAATCAAGTTCATTTTTCCCTGTCATTCAGTCGATGTAAGAGGAGAAAAAGTCTGAATTAAATCCAATTTTCTGACTTAAAAATTATTTTATGACTCACATCCACCTCTTCTCACAGCAAGTGAATTGGATGTTAGTCATAATGACCTTTTTAAATGTAACAACTTGAAAGAGTTGAACTTTTTAAATCAACTTCATAGTTAATTGTCAAGTATTGTATTGTCTGTCCAGTGGAGAAATTAAGAAAATGTAGGCTTCCTGTACAGGGGTAAAGACTGTTCATTGTCTAACTTGTGAATTATGGGCTGGAAATCATTTCCAATAAACAGTATTTACATTTAACTAATCATTTCAGTAACAAGAATGCTACCTGTTCTTCCATAGCCTTATACTCCTCAAAAACATTTTATCTAAAGAAAGTTTATATTGGAGGAAATTAAAGTGTTTTTACCTAATCCCTTTTCCTCAGTTTCCTAATCTACACATTGAAGATAATAACAGTAACTAACACACTTGTAAACAACTTAAAACTGTGCCTAATGCACAGTCCGCATTCAATAAATGCTGGTATGTAATATATTGCAGTCTAGGACAGCAAAACAGTTCCAAGAAATCCTAGATTCTTCTTACAGTTTGTATAACTAGACTGCAGAGGTGTATCTTGGGGGCATATTCAATTAATACAACAGGAAAATATTTTCAATAGTGACTACATTTTCAATCAAAATGGGAAATACCTAGCACACTCGTCATCACTAGCCACCCACCCACCTCTCTATGTTCATATAACTTTTCTCTACTTAGAGAAGACTTGATCTCCAACCCTTATCTGAATGTAGCATGCCTCTACCATCTATTTGAATGTGGAACACAAAAAGAGATCTATTTTCCATCTTTGACTTAAATGATCAAATAGTAGTATGGAAAATTAAACCCACAAAAAGAAAGCCATATATCTAGGTAGCAAATATTAATGATCCATTAATAAATGTTATTAATGATTTATTAATGGATTCATTGCAAGACTCCCTCTCGACAAACACTAATATAAAGGTTTTAAAGCCTTTGGGAAGAGAGATACTTCAGGTTGAACAAAGCAAGGAAAAAGGGAAGATAAGAGAGAGAAAAATAGCAGTAGATTACTAAGGGGTGTCAAAGAGAAGCCACATATATAAATTCTCTGGAACAGAATATGGCATGCCTTTGGGATGTTCTAAAGGTTGTTTCAACTGGATTGAGATGAAGTGTCTAGTAGTAAATATTTCAAAAGGATACACAGTTTATTACCTAGGAAAATATTCTGGTTGTGTTTTCTTATGACATAAAATTATTATCTTACCACTGTGACCAGCAATTGTCTATTTCATGTCGGTTTGTTTTTGTTTTGTTTTTCATATGAGTTTTCTGAGATCTAGTGCATGATTGCAGGCTAAAACATGAATCAAAAAAAACTTTCACTAATTGGCATAAAATGTTCAATGTAATGTGCAGGAAAATTGTATTCTGCAACAGTTTTGTTGTCTCAAAAGTTATGCAATATAAATTATTTGAAATTCATCCTTACCAAGTTATGCAAAGTGTTTTCCCGAATTCGTTCACCTTTTAGGGTATTTTTAGCTTTCTTTGTTTCATTATGTTTCACAATCATTATTCTAACTTGAAGCTTTGTGAATATGAGCTCGAAAAGAATGAAAAATGTTGGGAAACGGTTCATGGAAGGTTGATATAGAGGGAAAAAAGTCTATTTCATATTTTTGAGTCAAAGATTATAGTGGCCTACTTTATAATATATTTTAATTTCTATTAGGTGACATTTCCAATGGAAATAAAATCTTTATAAGATAACAATAGTTTTGTTTGGTCTTGTTTTTTTAGAAGAGAGAATCAGCATTGGAGTTAAGCAGACCTGGGTAAGAATCTAAGCTTTGGCACTGAAAAGCTCAATGATATGGATAAGTTATTAACTTTCTTTTAGCAACATAATTGTAAGGAAGGTATAATAACTATAATTTTTCCCATCTGAAAATGTGTTTTCATATTTATATAAGATATGGTATGTAAAACATTTTATAAACATGCATCTTCTTTTGATATCAGATTTCAGAAGGAAACAGAATCTAGGGAACTCCACTGATGATAACAGGCGAAATGCTAACATATGCAAAATTTGGGAAATACAACCTATATACAAGCAAGACCACTTTAAAATACTACTGTTCGATTATTCTGCCTGCTTGGAAAATGTAAATCTGACTCATGGTGCATCTCTATTACAGATGTATGAGCAAATAAATGGGCTAAGAAAGAAAAAAAATAGGCCAGGCACGGTGGCTCAAGCCTGTAATCCCAGCACTTTGGGAGGCCGAGACAGGTGGATCACGAGGTCAGGAGATCGAGA
>NW_012116611.1:712628-773817 GCF_000951035.1 Colobus angolensis palliatus
TTATATATAACTATAATATATAAATATATACTGTGGACAAAAGCACTCTGTGAGGCAACTGTAGAAAGGAGGAGATGAATAGTAGCTCCTCAGAGCCTATAAACTTTGTAAGTTTATGATTATAAAATTCTCAACAGCCTAAGTCAGAGCTTATAGAATGCGTATTTTTAGTTTGGCTCAATATGCAATACAATTTAAAAAGTACTTATGATCCTGTCTTCTATATCATAAATGTACAGTTGTCCTTTGGTATTTATGAATAATTGGTGCTAAGGCGGCCCTCAAGTAATACAATCTGTGAATGCCCAAGTCCTTATATAGAATGATGAAGTATTTGCATATAGCCTATGTATGTCCTCTCAGATGCTTTAAATAATCTCCAGATTACTTAAAATACCTAATACAATGCCTACACATCACGTCATTCACATGGATTCAAGATAGTACTCAGAGTGTGGCAAATTCAACTTTTGCTTTTTGGAACTTTGTGGGAATATTTTGCTGAATATTTGTTTTTCTGATTTGGTTGAATTCACTGATATGAAACCCATGGCTGCAAAACCCATTCACACAGAAGGCCAACTGCATATGTTGTTGGTGAGCAGTAAGAGTATATAAAAATATATATAATATATGTGCATATATGCATATCATATAATTCTTCCTTTGCACATATATCCAAAACTGCATGTATATAATTTCTTCATATATATATGCATAATGTATATAATTTTGATATTTTACAAAGTTTCTTGAATTTTTAAAACATAATAATTATAGCACATGACTATTTCCATAGTTCAATGTGTCTTGGAATAATTAAGTTTAGTTTTTCTGTCTTCGGCATAGGATTGTGTGTCTTTGGCCCTCTTTCACGATAGTTCAGATAATTTTTTCTCAATAGCACTTGTGTGCTAGAAAGTATATAAGTATGTCAAGTCTCAAAACCTTCTTGAAATGTGGGCCAATAATTTATAGAACTAGTTTTATGTCACATTTAATTAGAATCTTAACTAGAATTATGAGCTTTATTAGATCACTCCGGCATCAATTACTTATTGCATAAAATTATAGAGTCAGAACAGGTTGGTGAAAGCACAAGTAACCAAATAAAAAAATAAATAAATAAAGCTTTATTGAAGTAAAAGCCATTTATACTACAAATAAGAGCATCTAGAAAATAAAAAGACAATCTACACAATGGGAGAAAATATCTGTAAACCATATGTCTTATAAAGATCTGATATACAGAATATATAGAGAACTTATAATTCAACAATAAGTAGTCAATCCAATAAAAAACAATGAACAAAGTGTTTTCCTTCAAATAAGCTATACAAATGGCCAATAATCCCAAAATATAAGCTTGATATCATTAGTCATTAAGAGCATGCAAATCAAATCTACAATGCAAAACTTCACAGGCATAATGATTAGTCTGATTTAAAAAATTATAATTGGTTTTTGAAGATATGCTGACGTTGGAATGCTCATACGTTGCTAGTGAAAATGGCAAATTTTGCAGCCACTTTGGAAAACAAGTTAGTAATTCCTTAAAAAGTTAACCATAGAGTTCCCATATTGCCCAGCAAATGTACTCCGAGGTATATATGCAAGATCATTGAAAACATATTTTTACCCAATATCTTTATACACAATTATTCATAGCCACATTATTCATAAGAGCAAGAAAGTGGAAATAACCCAAATGTCCATCTAAAGAATGGATAAACGAAATATTTTATTATACAAACCATAGAATCTTACTCAATGATAAAACGGAATGAAGTACTGACAGATGCTTCTACAAGAATAAACCATAAAAATATGTGAAGTAAAGTAATCTAGACACAAAAGGCTATCTAGTCCATTTAGCAATTTACATTAAATGACTGGAATAGGCAAATCCATAAAAACAGAAAGTAGATTAGTGGTTGCCAGGGTCTGTGTGAGGGTGAGAATGGCACCCACTTTACTACTAATGGGTAAAGAGTTTCTTTTTGGGATGATAAAGGTGTTCTGTTATTAACTTGTGATTACGACTGTACAACTTTGTAGATATACTAAAAGCCACTTAATTTGTACAGTTTAAAAGGGTTAGTTATATTGTATATGATTTATATCTCAATAAATATAAATAAGTTGGTTTTCAAAATTTAACAGCAGAAGCCTTCCGATTTTTAATCAGATCTTACACAACCCTCCAATATATGCAGAAACAAATAGAAGTTGAGAGGCTCTTTTTGAAGTGTGAGATGTAGGATTCAGTGTTATCACACATGGCTTTTCCCTAGCCCACTAGAACAGCATTTTATATAACAGCATAAAATGCTGAAGTCTCACAGAGTTTAAAAACTATTGGGTAGGCTGGGCGCGGTGGCTCATGCCTGTAATCCCAGCACTTTGGGAGGCCGAGGCGGGTGGATCACGAGGTCAGGATTTCAAGACCAGTCTGGTCAAGATGGTGAAACCCTGTCTCTACTAAAAATCCAAAAAAAAAAAAAAAAAAAAAAAAAAAAATTAGCCAGGCGTGGTAGTGGGCGCCTGTAATCCCAGCTGAGAATTGCTTGAACCCGGGAGATGGAGGTTGCCGTGAGCCGAGATCGCACCACTACACTCCGGTCTGGGCGACAGAGCGAGACTCCATCTTAAAAAATAAATAAATAATAAAAATAAAATAAAAACTATTGGGTAAAATGTCTTTCGAAGTCTCTTGTAGCTCTCAGAATCTGTTTATATAAATATAGTCTAGTTAGACAATTTCAGTTTAGTTAACAAGTCACTTAAAATGCAGTCTAATTCACAAGGTCACCAAATGCCTAATGTAGAAACAATTGACAACCACTTCATATGTGAAAAATAACATAAGAAATGCATAGAGTGATCTAACATTGTTTTAGTTTAAACAATCCACACTTGAAAACATTGAACTTCTTCCCACTTTAATGAATCATTCAAAATAAATATCCTTTTTTTCTAGGTCATTAAATTATATTGATGTCTTAGGAAATATATGTGGAAAATTAAGTGGAAAAAATTGTAAAAAATATGCATATACATATATGTGTATATATATGGTAATAGAGTTCTAACTGTAATGTATTAAACACTTAAATCCATTAATATTATTTGATTCATAAAAAAGACATGGGCAAAACATTTGAAGAGCTTTCTTTTTTTTTTTTTTTTGAGACGGAGTCTTGCTCTGTCGCCCAGGCTGGAGTGCAGTGGCCGGATCTCAGCTCACTATAAGCTCCGACTCCTGGGTTTACGCCATTCTCCTGCCTCAGCCTCCCGAGTAGCTGGGACTACAGGCGCCCGCCACGTCGCCCGGCTAGTTTTTTTTTTGTATTTTTTAGTAGAGACAGGGTTTCACCGTGTTAGCCAGTATGGTCTCGATCTCTGGACCTCGTGATCCGCCCGTCTCGGCCTCCCAAAGTGCTGGGATTACAGGCTTGAGCCACCGCGTCTGGCCAGAGCTTTCTCATAATAGATGTTATACAAATAGCCAATAAGCACTATATAGTGGTATTTGAAGGTGAATTCATTTTTTTTTTATGTTACTTATATTTAACTTTTAGGTTCGGCAGTACATGTGTAGGTTTGTTGTACAGGCAAATTACGTAAGGTGGGGGTTTCGTGCACAGATAATTTCATCGCCCAGGTAATAAGTGCAGTACCTGATAGGTAGTCTTTTGATCCTCACTTTCCTCCCATCTTTCACCCTCAAGTAGGACTCAGTGTCTGTTGTTCCCTTCTTTGGGTCCATATATACTCAGTGTTTAGCTCCCATGTAAAACGTAAGAATATGCAGCACTTGGTTTTCTGTTCATGTGTTAGCTCACTTAAGATAATGGCCTCCAGCTCCATCTACGTTGCTGCAAAGAACATACTTTTATTCTTCTTTATGAGTGTATAGTATTCCACAGTGCATATGTGCCATATTTGCTTTATCCAGTTGACTGTTGATGGGCGTTTAGGTTGACGCCATACCTTTCCTATTGTGAATATTCCTGTGATTAATAATCATATGCCCGTGTCCTTATGGTAGAATGATTTATATTTCTTTGTATATATCAAATAATGGGATTGCTAGGTCAAATGGTAATTTTGTTATAAGTTCTTTGAGAAATTGCTAAACTGCTTTCCACAAAGGTTAAACTAATTTACGTTTCTTCCAGTTGTATATAAGTATTCCATTTTCTCTGCAACTTTGTCAGCATCTGTTATATTTTTACTTTTTAATTGTAGCCATTCTGACTGGTGTGACATGGTATCTCACTGTGGTTGTGATTTGCATTTCTCTAATGATTAGTGGTGTTGAGCATTTTTTTCATATGCTTGTTGGCCATACATATGTCTTCTTTTGAAAATTATCTGTTCCTGTCCTTTGCCCCAGTTTTAATAAGATTGTTTGTTTTTTGCTTGTAAATTTGTTTAAGTTTCTGATCGATTTTGGATATTAGGCCTTTGTTGGATGCATAGTTTGCAAATATGTTCTCCCATTCTGTAAATCATCTGATTACTCCATCTATGATAGTTTCTTTTGCTGTGCAGAAGCTCTTTAATTAGGTCTCATTTGTCAATTTTTATTTTTGTTACAATTGCTTTTGGAGTCTTCATCATGAAATCTCTGCAAGATCTTATATCCAGAATGGTATTTCTTAGTTTATCTCCCAGGGTTTTTATAGCTTTGGTTTTACATTTAGATCTTTAATTCATTTTAAGTTGATTCTGGCATATTGTACCTTTGTTCTCATTAGTGTCAAAGAACTTCTTGATTTCTTCCTTAATTTTATTGTTTATCCAAAAGTCATTCATGAGCACGTTGTTTCTAATTTCCAGGTAATTATATTGTCTTAAGTGATGTTCTTAGTATTGTTTTGGGGTGGAGAGTTTTGTAGATAGCTATTGGGTCCATTGGATCAACTGTTGAGTTCAGATTCTGAATATCATTGTTAGTATTCTGCCTCAGTGGTCTAATATTGTCAGACGGGTATTGAAGTCTCCCACTATTATTGTGTGCTTATCTAAGTTTCTTCATCGGTCTCCAAGAACTTGCTTTTGAATCTGGGTGCCCCTGTATTGGGTGCATATATATTTAGGATAGTTGGCTCTTCTTACTGAATTTAATCCTTTTACCATTACGTAATGCCCTTGTTTTATTAATTAATTAATTAATTTATTTATTTATTTTCGTTGAACATTTATTTTGTCTGAAATTGTAATAGCAACCTCTGCTTTTCACTGTTTTCCATTTTCTTGGTATATTTTTCTCCATCCTTTTATGTTGAATCTGTGGGTGTCATTACATGTGAGACATGCCTCTTAAAGACAGCATACCATTAGGTCTTACTTCTTCTTTTTTTTTTTTAGATGTTGCCCAGGCTGGAGTGCAATGGCTCAATCTCAACTCACCGCAACTTCTGCCTCCCTGGTTAAAGCGATTCTCCTGCCTCAGCCTCCCTAGTAGCTGGGATTACAGGCATGCCCAGCTAATTCTGTATTTTTAGTAGAGACGGGTCTTCTCCATGTTGGTCAGGTTAGTCCTGAACTCCCAGCCTCAGGTAATCCACCTGCCTCGGCCTCGCAAAGTGCTAGGATTACAGGCGTGAGCCATGGCGCTATGCCAGTCTTGCTTCTTTATCCAGTTTTCAACTCTGTGCCTTCAAATCAGGACATTTAGCCCATTTACATTCAAGGTTAGTATTGGTATGCATGGATTTGATAATGTCATAATGTTTTTATTATGCAGACTTGGTTGTGTAGTTGCTTTATAGTGTCAATACTCTATGTACTTGTGTGTTATTGTAGTGGCTGGTGAGGATCTTTCCTTTCCATATCTAGCACTTCCTTCAGGACCTCTTGCAAGGCAGGTCTGGTGTTAACAAATTCCCTTACCATTTGCTTGTCTGAAAAGGATCTTATTTTTCTTTCGCTTATGAAGCATAGTTTGGCTAGACATGAATTTCTTGGTTGGAATTTATTTTCTTTACAAATGCTAAATATAGGCCCCCAGTCTTTCCTGGCTTGTAGGGTTTCTGCTGAAAATTTAACTCTTAGCCAGGTAAGCTTCTCCTTGCAGGTGACTTGCCCCTCCTCTCTAGCTGTCTTGAATGTTTTTTCCTTTCATTTTTACCTTGGAGAATCTTATGACAATGTGTCCTGGGAATAGTATCTCACAGAAGTTCTCTGCATTTTCTGAATTTGAATGTTGTCATCTCTAGGGAGGTTGGGGAAATTTTCAGAGACAATATCCTGAAATCTGTTTTCTGAGTTGCTTGGTTTTGCTTCCTTTTTCAGGGACACCAATGAGTGGTAGATTTGGTCTCTTTACATAATCCCATATTTCTCAGTGGTTTTGTTCATTCTTCTTCATTGACTTTTCTTTATTTTTGTCTGAATTAGCCGATGTTTCTCCTGTCTGTGTCTAGTTGGCCAGCTTGCTCTACAAACTGAAGGTGAATTTAGATTAGTTAAAAAATGTATATTTTAAATTTCAGGGAAATAACTAAAAAGTTAACTTGATTTTTTTAAGAGAAGAGATAAAAATAAGATCACTTAAAATTTTCAATTAAAATCAACTAAATCTGAAAAAGAAACATGAAGTATAATCTGCTTTACTCAAAGTCTACCAATTTAAATGTTAATCTCATTTTTAAAATATTCACAGAAACATCTAAAATAATGTTTGAATCAATAGCTCAGTACTATAGCCTAGCCAAGCTGACACATAATAGTAACCATCATAAACTGTATGGGCTTAAATTTGATAATTTAGATAAAATGGACCAATTCCTTCGAAGACACATCCTACCAAAAACCCTCACATGGAGAAATAGCCTGAATAACCCTAGTGGTTAAATAATATAAATTTTTAATAACAATATTCTAAAAAAGAAATTACCAGGGTTGGATGTTTTTACCAGTGAAATCTACCAAACACTTGAGAAAGAAATGATACAAATCCTCCACACTCTCTGCAAGAAAATAGAAGCAGAGAGAATACTTCCCCACTCATTCCATGGGGTCAGCATTACATTAATACCAAACTCAATTAAAGACATTACAAGAAAGGAAAATTATAGACCCATATTTTATGAACATAGATACAAAAACATTCAACAAAATATTAGCAAATCAAATCTAACAATATATAAAAGAATTATACACTATAACCAGTGGCATTTATTCTAGGTATGCAACACTTATTCAACATTCAAACATCAGTTGATGTATTTCACTACATTAACAGACTAAACAAGAAAAATCATATGATTATCTCAATTGACACTGGAAAAACACTTGACAAAACATATCATCCATTAATGGTAAAAATTCAGCAAACCAGAAATAGAGGGGAACTTTTCAATTTTATGAGGAACCATTATAAAAATTCTCCAGTTAACAATATTTAATTGTGAGAAACTATACACTTTTTCTATATGATTGGAAATAAAATTAAAATGTCAGGTTTCAAAATTCTTACTCACCATTTTACCAGAAGTCCTCATCATTGTAATGAGGAATGAAACAACAAGAAAATATATATGAATTAGAAAGAAATAAAAACTGTATTTATTTTCAGACCACCTGACATAGAAAATATCAAAGAATCAATACAATCACTCCTGTAATTAATAAGCAAGTGTAGTAAGGTCACAGGTTATAAGATTAATATCCAAAAGTCAATTAATTTCCTATATAACAGCAATAAAAATTTGAATTTAAAATGAGAAGAAAATATCATTTGCAATAGAATCCAGAAAATGTGATACTTATCTATAAATCTAACATAATATATATTGAATACACATGTTTAAAAGTACAAACCCTTATGAAAATTTTCAAATAATATATAAATGGAGAAATATGCTGTGTTCATCAGTTGAAAGACTCAATATTGGCCATATACCAACTCTTCCCAACTAAATCTATAGATTCAATATAATCCAAATCAAAACCCAAGCAAGATATTTTACAGATTGTAACATATTGATTTCAAATTTGTATGAAAGCACAAAAGACCTAGAAGCAGGGCAAATAAATTTGTATGCTTTTCTCTGGATAATGTGTGTGTGTGTGTGTGTGTTTTTTTATAAGGGCCTCATCTATGAGCCTAGTAATTAATAAAAAGAAATATTCCCTTTTTCTAACACAGATCTTACACTGTGCACAAAAATTAATTTGAAATTATCATAGACCTGAATGTAAAACAAAAAACTTTAAACATTCTAGAAGGTAACAAGAGAAAATTTAGGTGATCTTAGGTTTGGCAATAGTCTTTAGTAAGTCTCTAGAGACATATTCATGAAACAAAAGAAATGATACAGTTGGACTTTATTGCAATTAATAACTGTTCGGTGAAAGACAAGCCAAAGACTGGAAAATAATACATATTTTAAGTAGACTACGTTGTTTGTAAGCTATAATTGATGAACTGTGTGACCTTTTGTCAAAAATGAGGCTGCTTCTGTGTGTGTGTATATATATTTCTTTTTTTGTTTTTACTGAAATGCACTGTGTATATATATGATTGGGAGTACTTTGGAAGGACTGTAGAATTGTGAAAAATAATTAGCAGCAATTTATTTTCTTGCCAAGGAAAGTATAGACAAAAAATGTTTCCTAAGTGATGTCTACATTTTAATCAACCTATTAGTCCTATTCATTGGAAAACCTGGCATGTAAATTTTTGTTTTGACTTGTTTCTATGCAGGATTCCTTTAAGAGAAAGCATCATTCCTTTTATTCATATTCAAATCCATGAACACTTAAATTACTCCCTATTTTACAAGTAAATAAATGCTGGATTCAATGGAAGGCTTAATAAAAAGACTATGCAATGACCAGGAACATTTATTAAAGATTGATAAATTCATCCACAGAAATAAAAAATGAATTTAAAATGATATATACAAAAAGAAGATACTTGAGTACAACAAGGTAAAATTCATTTCAACATTTACAATATTTTATTTGTGTTTCTATTTTATGTGTATTCTTAACAAAAATGTTTCAAGGGTTAGAAAATCATAGATGTTCAAAAATACATTTTAAGTATTGAGAAAATATGTCTATACTAAATATTAATTATTGTTATTGGGTCTCTAACCAGTTATCCTCCTGTTTTCAGTTTAACAGGCTTCCAATTCTTTTTTTTTCTTTTTTTTTTTTTTGAGAAGGAGTCTCGCTCTGTCACCCAGGCTGGAGTGCAATAGCGTGATCTTGGCTCACTGCAACCTTCGCCTTCCAGGTTCAAGCAATTCTCCTGCCTCAGCCTCCTGAGTAGCTGGGACTACAAGCACGTGACACCATGCCCAGCTAATTTTTGTATTTTTAGTAGAGACAGGGTTTCACTATGTTGACCAGGCTGGTCTCGAACTCCTGACCTCATGATCTGCCCACCTGAGCCTCCCAAAGTTCTGGGATTACAGGCGTGAGCCATCACACCCAGTCAGGCTTCCAATTCGGTATAGAAAAAAGGTATGAATGAGGAAAATTATTTTATGTAAAATAAAATGCTGTACATATATATAATTTAAATGGCCACATGGCAAGATTTTTTCTAGATCTTACCTGAAATCTTTTCAACTTATTGAAGTCTATTGATGAACCCTGAACTGTCCAACTTAGCTTGATGACACTGCTATAGCCATGACTAGGTAATACATTTTCAATTTGGGCATCTAATATACAAATCAAGAAAGCTAGATGTATAACCACCAGAGGCATTTTGATGCCATAAGCTTCAAAATTACCTCAGGTGTATGCAACCATCTTTCACACTTCTTATCTTACTGACAAACACTTTATCAACAGCCCTTAGAATGTTTGCTCCCCTAAAATGAGAAAGTTTCTGATTTTAGTTTTTTAAAAACATATATAATTATAAATTTACAAAAACATTGCAAGTACCCTACAACATAATACCAACGTAATGCCTCACTATTGCTGAATGTGTTAGTGTGAAATTTCTACAAGCAAGGGCATTTTCCTACATAACCACAATATAACCATAGAAATCAGGAAATTAAAACTGATACTTTGCCAATATCTTATCATCAGACTTCATTCAAGTTTCATCAGTTGTCTCAGTAATATCCTTAACAATAGAAATATCCAATTTAAATTCATGTGTTACATTTAGTTGGTGTAGGAGAGAAAACAATTTCTTTCGTTTCCTTTTTTGGACTCCTTAGTTGAGACACAAGAAAATTAATAAAAGCCCAATTAATAAAAGAAAAACAAGTAAAGTTGATTAATGCATGCTATACCCATCAAATGAGAAAGGCCACAGTTCAAAAGTATTTCTCTCTCAAAGTGGTGGCTTAAGGGCCTTAAATAAATAGTATTTTAACAAAGAGCCATAAATCCTACATAGTGAAAAGACAAAGGACATAGCAGTTGCAGTCTTTTAAAGGGTGGAAAAATGTGTAAATATAGCAACATCAGTTTCCAGATTCCTCTGGTGCTTCTAGTGCCTTCTCTGGGCGGATAATGAAGTGCTGTCTTCAGCAAAGAAAGATTTGTGTCCTACCTGCAGGAATATTAATGCTGAGGCAGAGCGTTCCCCTGCATTTTCAAATGTCTTTAATTTAATAATTCCCAATATTTTGGAAAAAAGTATTTTTGTTTCCTTTATTGACATGTCTCTTTACTCTCCTTTAGTTTTGAAGAGTTCCTAAATCTTTCTTTGATGTTCATTAGCTTTGCCCATTGGAACATTACAGACCAGAAATTTTGTAGAAAGTCTCTACAGTGGGTTGAATAGTGTTCCCACAAATTCACGTTCACTGGGGACCCCAGAAAGTGACCTTATTTGAACATAAGATTTTTGAAGATGTAATCACTAAAGGATTGAGATGAGATCATACTGGATTAGGATGGGGTCTAATTCCTTAAAAGAAGAGAAAAAGACACACAAAGACACAGAGAAGCCGACTATGTGAAGATGGTTAACAGTGGTTGGAGTGAAGGGTCTACGAGTCAAGGAACACCGAAGATTGCTTGGGGTCATTGGAATTTAAAGCAGGCAAGAATAAGTTCTTCTCTAGAGCCTTCAGAGAAAGCATGCCTCTGCCGACACCTTGAATTCAGGCTTCCTAGCCTTAAGAATTGTGAAAGAATAAATTTCTTCTGAGTTAAGCCATGAAGGTTTGAAAATTTGTGATGGCAGCCCTAGAAGACTAATGCAGTCCCTTAATTTGGGTCTGTGTGATTCAAGTTATATACTTTTGGCTGAAAAATTGCTGAAGTCATATTTTTCTCATTCTTCTTAGTTCATCTTCAGTGCACCGAATTTTGATTTATCCCATTCCTGATAATGTTCCTTCTGCTTACTTGATTGAGGTGATATCTGCCAGTTTTCTCCACTGCAAAGTTATTTGTTTGCTTTTGTAATAAACAGGTGTTTTGTGGGGAGATGCATTAATACTGTGGAAATATCCTTTTTGAAAACTTTCTCCACTAGCTTTAAAATTGGAGCTGAAATAATTATTAATATCATGGCAATAAAAAGGTGATTTTCACTTCCAATATTATGTCTACAGTTTCACTAGTTGGTCTTCTACTGTTAAAAATGAGATTTTTCCTCTCTGATTAATTTATTCATTTATTTATTTATATCACTATGGGCTCATGAATTTTTATTTATTCAATGGGTTAAATTTATTATTGTCATTATTTTTTTTTGAGGCTCAAATTATACCTAATTTGGTAGTGAAGCTCCTTCAAACTGGCTCCTATATATTCTCTTGACATGCTCCCATCATTATTTGAGTGCTTCTTTGCTTTCTAGCATAACAAAATGTTCCAGGCTCATCTTGTTTTATTAACCCTGTCTCAGTTTTGAAATTAATCATTTTTTCTAATAAGTCCTTCTTTCTGCCAGTGGACAATGGCATTTAGAGAGCAAGATCTGGGTGCAAGTATGGTCAATGCTATTAGGCAGCACCGTTCCCAGACAAAGGTAGGAAATATATGTATGTGCAAACACACATGTACCTAAACTTGTATCTTCCTCTACTCCATCTCTTTATATATTGAAAAAGATTAGAGCTCATGCCAATAACTTTAATTTCATTATAAAACCACAGTGTTCATTCTAATGTTCTGCCTTTTCGTATCTGTAACTGCCTTTTCTGACAGTGAAAATTATGACCTCTGTTATCTTAAATATACTTACTTGTTTGCTTAATCTGCTCTCTGTATAAGCAATCATCAATCATTGCTTTTAACATTTTATCCCTGGTCTACCCACCACACGTTCCGGCCTGTTTGCCCACTTGGGTACTGATGCCACATGCTGGGCCATTTGGTATCAAAATATGATACCAAATGGCCCAGCATGTGGCATCAGTACCCAGTACCATTATGTCCTTATTGCCATGCATGGATCACAATACTCTGTCAGATCTCTGCATGGCTCTTCTCTCACTCCCCAAATTGCACAGATGACAGCCTTGTTTGGCCCCACCTAATGGCTTTTAGATTGCTTTATTCAGGAAGAAAGGCAGATGGATTTTGGCTTTTAAAAACCTGTTCCATTCCTCATCCGTAACTACTATCTCCTAGCTCTAGAATCTATTTATACTGTGCTGGATTGGTTTCCAGGTTGGAAATAAAACTTTTCTACTCAGTACTCAATCTTGATCTATAAGAACCATTATTTTCTTTTAACATTGTACCTATATAAATATAGCAATTATTATATTTAGCAAATTCACTATTAACATGTTTTCAAAAGCTGTGTATTTACTTACAAAGGAATTTCAATATAACCTGCTGAATTTGAGCAAATAATAATTCAGTAAACTAGTCAAGATTATTGAATCAGTATGATCAAAGCCACTGAGTAGCTGCCGGTTTATAATAGAAAGTTCTTTGCAACTGTAACCAAATTTCCAACTTAAAAGGAGCGCTGTTGGACACACTACCTTACTTCTTTCATATGCCTGACTCTTTGAGAGGTGATGAGTTACTAATTCTATGTACAAAATGTTTTGGGCTACTAATAAAATAAGAAATAAAGCTCAGTACCCATCAAAGGGAAAAATGTTTGTCATAAAATCTCTTTTTGATTTCCTAAAAAAGATTAGGAAATCAAAGGTCTACATTCAAGAAAGAGTTGACAGCACAACACATTATTTCCTAACACCCAAGGGAACATCATGAGGTATGGGAGGTATGGGGGCTCTTGGTTTTCCAGGTGTAAGTATTATGTAATTGCTCATGTGATAATAGAGAGTAACAATATGTCTGCTCTGTTCGGATCATTTGTATATGTTATCCTTCTTTGCTTTCTGTCCTCAAGTTTGGCTCTCTCATTATAATACTGAAATAATTAAATCCAATATCCCATTTCCTTTCCTCAAACAAAAACAATTACAATAGCAACAGCCCCAAATGAGTATTAGCATAATTAGAATGTTCAATAGATTGAGGAGAGGTATAAAAATTGGTCATTTCATATTTTCTATATACAGATTTTTATAACTCATAAGGCTGAGTGTTACATAAACAGGACATGGACTTTTGGATCCCAAAATATAAATCTGAATCTTCCACTTAGTATCTGTGGACTTTGAGGAAATTACCTCACATCTCCAGGTCTTGGTTTCCTCATTTCAAATATATAACAGACAAACACACCTTCCTAGATAGCGTTATTGATCAATTCAATGACACATTGCATGTAAAGTGTCAAGTGTTGTAGCCTAGTTCCTTCTGCTTAGAACTTGGGGATTACGTATATACCTAGGCCCTTGAAAAAGAGAATAATCCAGAAACAGTTTGGCTGTATTCCCATAGGGAGTGACTAACATTGCAGATTTTCATCTGCAGGGACTGCAGAAAATGAATTGCCATCCAGTTTAATATCAATATACAAATGGTCCAAAAGGAGTGTGGGGAAAATGAAGAACATGGTTGGAATAAAGGGCTAAACGACAGGCCAAAAGGATTCTAGGCTTCTCTGACTTGTTTTGGTTCTTCACTTTTAGGTGTGAAAAATGACTGTATTTCCGGAAAGAACTGTCACAGATGGTACAGGAAAAAGATGCCTGGTGTAGAAAAGATAAATCAATGCCCTGGGAGAGAATTAGTAATTTAGGGAACTGGGAAACACAAATTGAGATAGAAGCTCAGTTGGTTAAACTAAATATACCCAGTAGAAGTTAGACAGAAGGCTGTCTGTGGCATATGCACAGATTATGACTTCAGATGCCCTGAGATTGAGGCCATGATCTCATTCAAAACTCCTGTGTATTCACAAAAAAAACTGTTTAATACACTTCAAAGTTTTACTCTCATTAATTGAGAAATTGTGCAGAGATGAACCTACAGAAGGTAAACATTTTTATACCTGTGTCAGTGAATGGCTAGGGAATAGCTGAAGTGATTTGGTTTTTATTCAAATTTCAAAACTGAATTATCACTGCTACTTGTAAGTATCCCACAGAATCCTAACAGGCTCCAATAAAAGGATACAGTTCTATGAGGCTTACTGCAAAAACACCCAGCATTTCGGGAGGCCGAGGCAGGCAGATCATCTGAGGTCAAGAGTTCGAGACCAACCTCTAGAACCCTGTCTCTACTAATAATACAAAAATGAGCCAGGCGTGGAGGTTTGCACCTGTAATCCCAGCTACTCAGGAGGCTGAGGCAGGAGACTTGCTTGAACCTGGGAGTCGGAGTTTGCAGTGAGCCAAGATCATACCACTATGCTCGAGCCTGGGTGACAGAACCAGATGCTGCCTCAAAAAAAAAAGAAAAAAAAAAAGAAAAACCACTCTGCTTTAATGTGCTCACAAATTAGCTAGCACTGCTTCTAGAAGTGTTGCCTAAAAACATGGTCCCAATTCAGTTCCCAAGAGCAGGTTCATGGATCTCATGCAGGAAGGAATTCAGACTAAGTCACGGAGCACAGTGAAAGAAGCAATTTTATTAGAAACTATTCTGATACAAAGTGGGGAGTTCTCAGAAAGTAGGAAGAGGAACACCCCATCTTTTGTTAGTGCCTCTACTTAAAAGAAACTGTAAGGATATATAATTAAACTTGGAATGTGTCTACGTGCTCACTAAAGTTAGGGGCTATTGGTGTTATCAATGACCATACTGATGACTATTAATCTTTTAACCTAAGCTTGCTCATTAATTTATCTTTAAGTACAGAAGGTTACATTCTTAGGACATCTGGACACTTGGCAGGCTTGGTGGGAGATGCTCTGTATGTCCACAATTATTCTGTAATTATCAATGGTTGTCAGCTTGGAATGTGGCTATTTATTAAACCAGAGGCCTGGTACTTAGGGGTTCCTCTAACAGAGCTATCTTGTTTACAACCTAATTTACATTCAGGGAACAGTTCAAGTACAAGAGAATTGTTGGTAATTATGTACTGAAATCAGTTTCCGTTTAAGCTCAAATTTCTATCTAAGCTACACTAATAAGATTTAAAGTGAACTTGCTATTATGCAATAATCTGTTAAGTTATATATCATTTATTTTAATATTATAGGAGATTGTTAATGTTTAATATTTTAATATTTCATATATTAAAAAGAGGTAGATATGTTTGTGAGGTATATATAAAAATTTAAGTGTATACTTTCTCAAAATATATGTAAACATGAGTGACTATCTTTGAATACCTAATTATATATATGAACATATGTTCATATTAGCCTAAATGGCACGATGGATTTTTTAAGGTCTATTTATATTTGAAGTGAAACCACAAACATTGATTTTACTTACTCCAAAAAGACCTCATTTTGGTTGTAACTCAATCAGCTTGACATAACTAAAAGAGAAATTCTCAAGTCTTTAAAAAAAGCAAGCATCAACGGAGGAACATTTTGGGATGAAAAACATTGTTTGATCAACAATGAAAATGCTTTCACAACTGAAGATTGTGCCTGAAAAACACTGAACATATTTGAAGACACTTTTGCAATGTAGACACACTTTGAAATGATGTTACATGTTTCTTCAGAAAGCATTCATTAGGCTTACACATCAAAGGTTAATGTCAAGGGTATGGAATCATGAAAAGGAGGAGAAATGAACTATTGAATTGAAAAGTTGCTAAAGGACAGAAAACAAAAGAAAGCGATAAGTGGAAATTTAGAGCTGAAAATTACTTTTCATTTGATATTGGAACAAAAAAAAATAATCTCAGGAAGGATTTCTGAGATTTTCTAAAACGTATTTCCCAAGTTGCAATATAAATTAATTTGAAAAGATGAGGGAAGCACTCACTTTTAAAGAGACCCATTTCCCAAATATCTTTAACATATTCTGTGATCTCAAATTTGAGATTTTACGAAACTATTTTGCCCTCTGTTTATGTGGCTCCAGTAATAAAATACGAAAGTAAACAGTTTAGTTATGTCTGAATGCAAACAGAAGACTGTACTAAAATGATCCCCAGTACCTTTCTAGAAGCCAGTGTACTTGTCCTTCTTCACCTCACTATTGTCCTCATATTATTATTAATATTAAGTTTTAAGATACTGAATTATGTGCAGTTTATGGACTGTACCTATCTTTAATTTGATTATTCATGTATGAAACAAGGAGTTGGACTGGATGATCTTTATATTGTCTTCAATGCCTTAAAAAGTTACTGATTTTTAATTCTAGTGAGAATTTATGAACAAATACCGAAGGATTAAGACAAGTTTTCAACATTTTAAATTGATAAACGTGAGAAAGGCATAAAAAGTATGAGGGCTCAAACCAGAAACATTTATGCTGCTTCATTTTAAAAGCTCATTCTCCTTAAATTTGAAATAATCTTTGTAATTAATTAAATCAGAGGTACCATACATTTCTTGAGGAAACTGAATAAAATGATTTGTATAAGTATTAATAAATATGAATTTGATATCTGATGAAATCTCATAAATCTTGGGTTATAGAAAAATTTTTTATCAACTGCTCATTTATTTTTATATAATAATTATCCAATAAATATTATAATAATTCCTTTGCAGCTTTAGTTCCTTGACCAAAATCATGACAGACTAGGGCTTTCTTTGTGAAAACAAAGTTGGCTAGATTCTTCTCTACATAAGTTCACAGGAAAAAAAAATCTGCTAGATTCCAATTATTATTCTGCAGAGACAGGATTTATTTTTCTTAAGAATGAATGAATAGGCTTTTCATCTTACCTACACTCATTGAAGAATAATTCTCTTGGAAATTCTATGCACCTAAATACTTTATAGAGCAACAAAAAGAAAACAAAAACTACACCTTAGAGAGGAAAGATACAGAGTAGCTTCTATGAATATTTAATATTTGTGAATATTAAAATTATCAACAAGGTGCCAAATATGTAAGGTACACTGTGCTAACCAAAAGTTGATTATCTTGTATGGGTATTGATAGAGCCAAGAGGCAGACAAATGCCTAGCAGATAAGGAAGGCCCCCCAGAGAACTTCCTTCACACCCAGGTCGTTGTGCACAGTGGGCTTTCCTAAACATGCCCACGGCGAAAAATTCCACTCCTTAACACATGTGCAATAAGGGAAGCAAATCAATGTGGAGTGGCTCAGACTTAGGGCCCCCATGGGCACTAAAAGAATGAGGAGGAGCCAAGAGGAATTTATGCCTTATAGTGGGGAGAAGCCTGGTCTCTTCAGCTCCTGTGTGTGGAGGCTTGGTATTCAACTTTGATGACTTTTCACTTAATAAATTTCATCCTCCTCAGCCTTCATTGTGTCCGCGTGCCTACTTCTTTCTGGTCATGAGACAAGATCCTGGATTTAGCTGAGCTAAAGAGCAGAAAATCCTGCATCATGTTTGTGGCCTGTATAGGGACATGAGGAAGAGTAAGTAAAATGTGGACCCAACAATCTCTTTCCCTTTCATTTCTAAGCTTCTTCAACCTTAGACTTACTCTGAGGGCAGGGAAACTGCCCTCTCATGTCACTGTCAGGGGTCAGGAATGTCGGCTTCAGCACAACCGAGTCTTTTCTATGGCATTTTCTTTCTTTTTTTCAGGACTGCAATGGCACTTCTATTTTCTTTTACAATATTAGGGGTGTTCCACCCCAACAGCCACAGGCACACACACAGGAAAGATGAGAGAACAGCCCCTTCCTGCCCCACCTCCTCTTCCAGCTGGGGCACAAGGCCCTGTCTGCTGTGCATGAAGCATCAAACAGCCATGCAGGGCGTAACTGAGCCATAACCACTGCCGGGGCCCCAGGGCAGTCTTGGGGGCCACAGGCCCCACATGGCTGGCAAACCAGCATTCTCTGCTTCCCGTCCAAGGAGTCATCCCCTCCTCCAGCCCAGGGGTTCAGTTTAGTAAAACAGTAATTAAAAGTTTTTCTCCCTGTTGGAGTAACCTATTTGCATAAGAATAAGAGGTTTTTAGGCCGATGTGGTGACTCGTGCCTGTAATCCTAGCACTTTGGGAGGCTGAGGCAGGTGGATCATGAAGTCAGGAGTTCGAGACCAGCCTGATCAACATGGTGAAGCCCCATCTCAACTAAAAATACAAAAATTGGTGGGGTGTGGTGGCATGCACATGTAATCTCAGCTACTCAGGAGGCTGAGGCAGGAGAATCACTTGAATCCATGGGGTGGAGGTTGCAGTGAACCGAGATCGTGCCACTGTACTCCAGCTTGGGCAACAGAGCAAGACTCCATCTCAAAGAAAAAAAGTTTTTTCCCTCAGTCATCTTCCCTGCCCCAGACTTAAGCTGTTTTTTTTTTTTTCCTTTTCTTCACCCTGTCAGGAGTTAACTTTTATGCAAGAGGTTTTGTTTTGTTTTTTTTCCTTTGGAAGACATCTTGTTAGGTCAGGACCCCTATTTATATTTACAAGACACCCATTTATCTCCCTTATTTGAGGAGGCAACAGCCAGTCTGGCAAGGGACACCTGGGGCTTGAAGAGTTTATGCACCCATGAGGCAACTGTTTTGTCCCAAACTCAATTCCAAGATTTGGGTTGAAACCCTAGGAAAGAAAATTGGATCTGATTGATCCAGTGGCAGACGACAACAGAAGTTAAAAGGCACAGTGCAGGTGAGCATGATTAATTCCTGCCAATTAAGCCAAGCCTCCCATTTCATGGATAAAGCTCATGCTAGTGTCCATGGTATTAATGAGCTCTAGGGAACTTGAAGACTACTGACAGCAGAGGGACAAGGCAACATGTGGGTAAGAGTGTATGATCCCACTGCTTAGACCCCCTGTTATCGTGGGTGAAAGCCACTTTGAAACCCATGGCAGCACCCTGTCGAGATCACCAAGACTCAGGGATATAAGGATGGAAGAAGGAAAGAAGATGCTTTTCCTTTTCTCCCTCATGTATCATGGGTATTTGCTAGGAAGAAAATGGAACCAGGGATGCCTGGCTCCCCTCTTTCTATATGAGTAGTCAATCCATTTTCAGTCTATACCACTTTCGAATGCATCCTGAACCACTTTGACTCCTTTGAAAAAAAAATGCCTTCTTTTTTCCTTTTTCCTTTTCTGTCCTCTCTTTACAGATGGATAATTTTGTCCCCATGCTACAAGATACTCCCCTTAGATAAATCCTCAAAACTAGGAAAAGTTGATTTACCAAACCTTAAACTAGTTGGTTTAGAATTGAGTTTTGGAGAAGGGAACCCAGAATCCTGACCGTCCAGCAAAAGGGTAAACGTTTTTAACTTTTTGTGAAAAAAATAAGTCAGACTTTTGGCCTCTCTATCCCTGTGCAAAACAGTAAAAAGAATGATAAGGATCATTGTTTATATCCTCTGTAAAGTTTCCATTAATGAAGGAGGATTTATGAGGTTGGTCTTAAGCTGCAGTGAATCTGGTTTATTTTGTGCTATAAATTTGTCTTTCTGTGTCATTCTGTCATTAAGAGGGGTACCTTAGGATACAACACAGGCTAAGGACCCCATAAGCTTGCTGCTCAAAATGACCCAGCAAGCTGGTCAGCAACAAACTTTGCCACAGTTCAACAAACAAACAAACCAGATGAAGTCTCCATCTTGTTTTATGTCCTGAGGAACTTGACCATGTAATCACGTGGTGGTACTTCTTCTTGGTGTAAGTCTTCCAGGGAACAGGAATTTTGGGGTTCATGGCATAGTTCTCTCTAAAAATCATCGAGTAGTTAAAAGCCTTTGCAAGCCCAAAATTACCTACTCTAGACTCCTTCTAGGAAGGGGAACGAAGACCGCCCAATGCTATAGCTCAGTAGCTAAGGCTTTGTTCTTTCACAGTTGGTGGCCCAAGTTCAATTCTCAGCATGGGTAAGGAGTCCTTTCTGGTTTGATATCTGTGTGACATTTACCATTTGTCGATTCTCCTCCCCTCCACGTACCATCTTGAATATTCCTTCCTCTGGGTACCTGGAAGGCTACCTTTGGTAGAGTTCAAAAACCAGAAATATTGGCCACTTTGCATGTCTAAAGTCAGGTAATAAGTGATTTAAATGGACTTAAAGAGAGTTTGGCTTAATTAAAAGTGGATATTCAAGTTATAGGCATGTCTAAAAGACCTTTACGTTTGTTTCTCTTCTTGGATCTTCTTTTGCTGGAAAGAGGTTTTTTTCTCAGTTGACTGAATTACTTTTTTTCACTTTGTGTTGCTATTCATAATGCACACATGAGAGGCCCTAAGATAACTTCTGATGACCTGGGAATCCCTGGGAAAAAACAGAAAAGGCACCATGGATTCCACTTTGGGGGAAACCTGTTTTCCTCAGGGAACCACAGGAATTGGTTCGAAGCAGATATGTTACTCTCAAAATCTGTTTTTGTCTTTTAGCTATACCTGCTTATTGGGCCCTAGAAACTGCATGTTTTCCTAGCCTTGCTCTTAAAGGGTTCCACGTGGATGCCAATAATCCAATTAGGAGATTGGCAAACACAAAATCTTGTAACTACTGGATCTTATTCTGTCTTGTCTGTGTAGTTACACATGTGTTGTGTGTTATGTCTATAAAAAAGAGCTCTAATTAATTGGCTTAAAGAAAATGAAGCACTTAGATCAACTATTTTCTGAAGGAAAGGTGAAAGCTGTAATACCTTTTAGTTCACATAAGTTTAATCTTTGAGAAATAAAAACAGTCTTAAAGATTATCAGTAAAATGCAAATGTCAGTAAAATAAAAAATGTGGTCTAACTTATGCAGGTCAGATACTAAGTTTGCTAAGTGTTTTATGGTTGCAAACTGCTTCTTTGGCATTGATAACTGTTTGACTTGTCTGCTTTACAACTTGGTAAGACCTGGAGACATATGGCAGTAACCACACCCTTAACTAGGCTGATAGGATTCAAACTTTATTGGCACCTAGTGCATAATTAAAACAACTTACCAGATTTTTCATTAAAGTTAAAAATTGCTGAGTGTTAACATTATAATATGTAACTGAGACGACTGAAAATGGATTTACATGGAAGGTGTGTAAGGACAGTAAAATGTGTGTGTGGTTTTTTTTTTAGTAAAATATTATAAGAAGGTATAGAAATGTAAATTTTTGCCTAGGGTTAAAGGCTTGTTTTGAATTAGATGAGATAAAACTGAAGGTTTAAACAAGTTGTGGAAAGATTGTAAAAATTAATCTTGGAAAAGAAATTCTGTGTGTGAACATATTAGCTAAATTCAAAAGGGTATTATATTATTTTTCTGTAAATTGTGCATTGAAATAAAAGCACAACAAGGTTCCCTTAAGGCACTGATCTGCTCTTTAGCAAAATTTGTAAAGGGTTGTAAAATGATTATAAGAATCTTACCTCATAGTCAAACTGGTTAAGATTGGATAGAATTGTCTATAATGTTTTATTTTAAAAATTGGGGTTCACGTTAATAGTAAACTAATGTAAGGCTAAAATTTGGCTTTCTCTCCCTTGTACAAGATTTTCATGCAATAGTAAATAATAATGAAAAAATTCCATTTGCCTTGCAGATAAACTGCCAAGACAAAGAAAGAGAAGAAAGGAGACAAATTGTTTGTAAAGCTGTTTTCCCTCTTAATGAGTAAAGGTTTTTGCCTTGTTTTACAATTTCTGAGTCATCCTTTTGGGGAAATAACTAATTCATGGTAATCTGGAATTCGATTTCATGACATTAAGTGTTTTGAAACTATAACATTTAATAGGCTTCTCAAAATCAAATTTTAGCTTCAGGGTTGTCTTTCCTGACCCTTGACTTTTGGATGCTACGGAGGGCTCCTGGAGCATCCAAAAGAGAGGTAAACAGAATTATTTGACATGATTAGTTATGTGAGATTACCAAAGTGATGTTTAGTCTTCTTCAGTTTACATTTTAGTGAATAATATTAATATATGTTCCAAAATTATATGGGATTTCTAAAATTCTAATGTCTGAGTATTATTTTCATGGATCAACCAGTGATCTCTAGCTGCAGCTCAGAAGAAACAGAAGGGATGCATAATGTCAAAGTCTGGATTAATATTCTAGTTCTGGGCAATTATCCTACAAACCCGGCAAGGTGATAGGAGTAAATAGGCTGTCCATAACCCGGAGGTTTCTTTATACAGGAAAATAAGAACAAGCGTGCTAATCAAAGCCAAGTCCCACACACCCAAATCTTGGCAGGCATAACTATAGCCACCAGCTATCTGGGCGTGCCATGAGTCTTGGGATTTTTGAGCTGTCCTTACCCACCCCTTTTTGTTTCGTTTTGATACATGTATTCTAACAACCCGGGTTGTCTCTTCTCACCTTCAGGCCATCAAAGTCTAAATGGTCATGCAAACAATGCCTCAGGTGATGGCCCTTTTTACTGGAGACCCTTAGATAGGCCTCTGAGGGAGATCTAACTGCCATTTTCCTAAAACATCGCCAACTGTCAGCAGGAAGCAGTTAAGATCAGTCTTCATCCCTATTCTAACACAGTTAGATGTACCTCTTTAGAAGCGTGAATGATAGAGGCAGGAAGCTGATAAACACCTAGCAGATAGGGTAGGGCCCCCAAAGCACCTCCAACCTGCCCAAATCATTGCACACAGGGGGGTTGCCTAAATATGCCCACAGTCAAAAATTCCATCCCTTAACACATGCACAGTAATGGAAATAAATCAATGTGGAGTGGCTCAGACTAAGGGTCAGCATGCTCCGTGAGAGAATAGGGTCAAACCCCCAGGAATTTGTACCTTTTGTAGGAGAGGAACCTTACCTTTGCAACTCATGTGTGGTGGCCTGGTATTCAAATTTGTGAGGTGGAGTCCTGGGTGCAGGACACCTCTCTTTACTGAATGCTTTCCTTTCACTTAATAAATTCTGCCCTCCCCACCTTTTTGTCCATGTACCTACTTCTTCCTGGTCATGAGACAAGATCCCAGTTTAAGGTTAGCTAAGGAGCAGAAAATCCAGCATCAGTATATACTGTACAGTGATTTTCAGTCATCAGCATGCATCAGAACCCCCTGTGTCCCATCCTCAGAGACTGAGTGATGGGGCCCAAGAATTTGCATTTCTGACATTTTCCTAGGTGATGCTGATGCTGCTGGTCTATGAACAACATTTTGGCAACCACTCATCTATGACACTGATTTCCAAATGTAAACACTAAACCTGTTTACATCAGAATAATTCAACAGCTGAGAAAAAATAAATTTCTTGTTTCCAGACCTAAAAGAAACTGATTCAGCATGTCTTCAGAGGATTTCAGAATGCTATTATTTCCTAAACCATTGTTTTCCTGATTCTGATAATCAGTTAAGTTTAAGTGTTTTCCTTTTTATTATTTTCTGTCACCTGGTCTGTAGACTTCATATATAGAGGCACATAGAATCAATGTGTCTTCTCATATCTTTTTGCAATTATGTAGGGAGAAATAAAGTACAATGAAAATCAGGTAGAATAAACTTGATCATTTGAAAACCTGTAGGGAAACTTTATTGTAAAATTTGCTTCTGGAATCACATGAAAGCAAAAGATGCTGTGGGTGAGTTTCCACACAGATAGAAACTAAATGAAGAGCTTTGTATCATTGATCAAATTAATTAAAAAACAATTGGTAGCTTATTTGCTTTTCAAATAAAAGACAAAGACAGATAGTGTGATGTTAGATTTAAAGATGTCACATAGAAAATGCCAGAGATAGTTCAGAATGATTACAATATTCTGATGATAATTGAAAACCAGAATAGTGAAACCCTATTAGAAATTGCTTCCCTATACAATGGATTTAGTGGATCAAGGTATTTCCCATGCATACAGAGGTATAATTCATCCTTCTCACACCTACATGGAGAATCTTCTACAAAGAATAAAGTAAAGCAATCATAGGCCTTTGTGATAGATGAAGTTTCTTTAAATCATTTTTAGAGACCTGGTTAGGTTTTCTATTTAAGCTTATTTTAAAGCAGGGTTCTTTTAAAATGAAAGACTTTTGATACCTTCTAAGAAGGCAGTTTTCAAAGAGTAGCTAGTTTTTAAGGTAATTTTTTTTACAGCTAATAAATGTGCTATTATATTTAAATTTTAAGAACCATTTAGAAAAAGAATTAATGATATGGGGAGAAAGAAACACGTTTATCATTTTTAAAAAGTGGGAAATGGCTCCCCTCAGATTAGGGGCACAGTCATAAATGACTTGTGCTTGATGTTTACAAAATAACACTTTTTGTTGCTTTGTTTTCCCTCTATCATTTTCTCTCTCTCTCTTACTCACCATCACACACACACACACACACACACACACGCACACACACACGTGATTTAATTACAATGCTAGAAAGATAAACTAAGACCATCCATTGAATTACCTCAGGTAGTTCAAACTGATCTAATAATCAAACAAGTCTAATAATCAATTCTAGCTATTAAATCACTATTAAAATAAATCGGAGCTGATAATAGTAATGAATTCAGGCTCTATCTGGGTAGTACACGTTACAAGAGTGATCTATAAAAATATTTACCTTTTTGTTTAATTTTTAAGCCCAGTTGTCTTAATAAGCCTTATATTTACATTAAACATAGCTACACACTTTAAAAATAATCTCATTAAATAAATCAAAGCCATTATATAAGTAAAACAGTAAAATTATATTCAATTATTTACTTGTAAGTGTTTAACAATCAGTTTCTGGAAAAGAAGCATATGTATATTATATATATATATAATTTTACTAACATAAAAAGATACATAGCACACAATGCAAAGTAATAAAGAAAAAAAACCATTGTAAATTCATATCACCAATTGATTATTACAGAATGTTTTTGAAATTTTTGTTGAACTCTTGTTGCCATATCCTACTTTGGTATACTTGACAAATGAGTGTACTTTTGCCATGAATGTTGGTTGACATTACTATTTAGGTTAATGAATGAGACAACAATGAAACAATAAAGGTGTATGTTGGAACTTCACTCATTCATCAGTGACATGAACAGTTTTATCACAGAATTGGATAATGGCTTATTTAAAGGGGAAAAGCCTTCCTTTTGCCCTCTAAAGGCTTATTGAATATTAACTGATAACAGGCAGATTAACAGAAGAAAAAGATATGCAAATTTATTTAATATGCATAAACATAGGATAATTTCACAAAAAATGATTACCCAATAATCCAGTGATGCCCAAATGCTTATATACAATGCTACATAGGGGAAAGGGAGATGGGGAAAAGGAGAATTATTTGAACCTGGCAGGTGGAAGTTGCAGTGAGCCGAGATCGTACCAGGGCACTCAGAGTGACCTGGGATGACAGAGTGAGAGTTTGTCAAAAAACAAAAACAAAAACAAAAACAAAACCGAAATGGGTAGTTGTGGAGACAATAGAGTTAGTAGCTGAGTGGCCCAATGAAGCCAGTCCCTCATTCCTAAGCATAGGTGAGTCCAATTAAATCAGTGTGTCTCATTTTAGAAGCTAGCATTGCAGATGGTCTCTGAAAGCTAGGCCACTACATGGTCTAGGCAAACAGATTTTAGTAAGAGACATTTCTATGGAAATGAATGTAAAACAAAGAGTAATATTTGGAGTAGTCTATTAAGTAGTTTCTGTGTCTAGTAGTTGAGAAAATGTCTAGATTTTGCATTTGAGGTTCATTTTCAGTTGGAACAGAGCAGGCAGTGTCTATCTGAAAGTTTTTTTAGTTTGCAGTTTACATGTTATTAAGTTTGTCCAAATATAAGCTGTTGTGGTGATTTTTCTTCAAATCCAAGTTGTGTTGCTTTGGCTTGTAGGGCCTCAGGATAAAGGCAGTTTTAATTTCTAGTGATTCCAAATAAGAAGAATAGGCAAATAGGGCCGGGCGTGGTGGCTCATGCTTGTAATCCCAGCACTTTGGGAGGTCGAGGTGGGCAGATCACAAGGTCAGGAGTTTGAGACCAGTCTGGCCAATATGAGGAAACCCTGTCTCTACTAAAAATATAAAAATTAGCTGGGCGTGGTGGTGGGCACCTGTAGTCCCAATGACTCGGGAGGCTGAGGCAGGAGAATTGCTTGAACCCGGGAGGCAGAGGTTGCAGTGAGCAGAGATAATGCCACTGCACTCCAGTCTGGGTGACAGAGAGAGACTCCATCTCAAAAAAAAAAAAAAAAAAAAGAAGAAGGAGAAGAAGAAGAGTAGGCAAATAATTGAAAAACTTTGGTTTAGATTCTCAAAGAAGACAGGAAATAATTAAGTCATTCAACATTCAGTCCAAATTGCAGGTAAATAATAAAACCTAAAAAACAATGACATGGAACCTAATAATGGCTGCATTATAGGTTTTGTCTAAAACATTTTTTCTCTAAATCCCCCATAATTTAACCAAAGATAGTCACAGTCAGAATGGCATGTTTGCTAAATGAGTTTCATTTTTGGACTGATTATGTAAGTTTAGCAAGATTGGTGATTGATAATATATGCTCTTTTTAAAGTTAGCTTTGTTGGGAGATTTTCATAAGAAACCTCAGACTACACTTTTGGAAAAGCCACTTGAGGCTAATAAGCCAAAGCAAAAATGCAACGTCACTGTGCATGTATTACTTGTACCAGTTGGTTGAATATCTCTTTTCTTGAGGTTCGCAAATAACTTAAAATCCTGGGCATGTCAAAACTAACATTCTTCACTTACTGAAAGGCCAGCAACCCTGTCTAGACAAAATGCCAGACCAGGTTTTCCAAAGGTTTCAATGGGCTTCATAAATCCAACCTCAGTTTCTGAAAGCCAACTGGTCGTATATGAAATATAACATTCTAGTCAAAGCCTTGGTAGTACCACCAGTGTCCCCAATTGTCCTGTTATAAAGAGAAGATATTTTTGAACTTATGAAAATTACTATATTGTCATAAAATAAGAGTATTTATAGTTTTCAAATTCTGAAAGAATTAGGACAAAAGTAAATAATTCGGTTCTACTCACAAAAGTATGCTTTGTCAATTTGCTACAAGCTATATGTAGTTTAAAAAATGTTTCCCTCCATTTGAAAAGCAAACCATTAAAAAAATCAGCAATATTTTCAACAAAACGTTATGAAAAAATATAGTTTTTTTTTTTAAATCAATTGAATGTATTGTAATTAATTCTTATTCTGCTTAGTGCTGGGTTAGCAATTTTATGGGTCCAGTATTTGTTTCTTTTTTATTAAAATTCTTGAAATTTAGTCAAATCCTATAAATTCAAACATGTTAGAAACCTGTGCTTATGAGAATATTAAAATTATTTTTCTACAATATCTTCTAGAAAACACAATACTTTACAATTTGTAACAAGTTTTAAGAAAAATGCATCAGAGTAAAGCAATTTACTATGCATAAGACTTAAAATGGTCATTCTTAAAAGCCTGATGAGAAATCATTATAACAATAGTATAGTCAACAAGGAAATTTGGTTATTTTTATAGCACACAACAAATTTACATCAGAGTTATGACTGATAATGTATACCAAGTACATTAGCCAAGATTCTCCAAAGGGACAGAACCAGTATGATATATGTATATATATCAAAGGGAGTGTATTTGGGAGAGTTGGCTAACGTGATTACAAGACAAAGACCCACAATAGGCTTTCTACAAGCTAGGGAAAGAGAGGAGCAAGTCAGTAGCATGGCTCTGTCCAACTCTGAAAGCCTTAAAACCAGGGAAGCCGACAGTGCAGCCCTCGGTTTGATGCCAAAGGCCCAAGTGGAAAGTCTCAGAGTTCAGAGCCTAAGAACCTGGAGTCTGATGTTTAAGAGCAGGAGCAGAGGAAGCAAGTGTCTGGCCTGAAAAGAGACCGAGAGTGAGAGGACTCAGCAAGCTACTTACCCCTTTTTTCCACCTGCTTTAGCAATGCTGGAAGCTGATTGGATAGTGCCCATCCATATTGAGAGTGGTCTTCTTCTCTCATTCTACTGACTCAAATGTCAATCTCCTCTAAACACACCTTCAGACAAACCAAGAAACAATAATTTGCCAGATATCTAGTCATCTCCTAATGCAGTCAAGTTGACACTCAATATTAGCCATTACACAAAGACTTACCAGATTTCTAGGAATCTCATGCATTTCAGATCAAATATTAATAACAAATTTATACAAATATGACTCAGAATTAAACATCAGTTCTTATTTGATAATACTTCCCATATAATTTTAACATATTAAATAAGCCTAATTAATTTAATATGACTCACTTTTCTTTCCATGGGCCCTTCTAGATTGTCCAAAAGTTAGCTTGTGGTCAAATAGACTAAATTTAGAATTTGGAATTTGATTTTAGGAAGACTGTCAAATATTTTGATATAATTATTTGTTTTGTTCTTGATGATTTGAGTTCCTTGTACCTTCTGGATATTAGCCCTTTAATAGATGCATAGTTTGCAAAAATATTTTTCTCCCCTTTGTGGGCTGTCTGTTTACTCTGCTGATCATTTCTTTTGCTGTGCAGAAGTTTTTTAATTTAATTAAGTCCCATCTATGTATCTGTGTCTTTGTTGCATTTTGTTGCATTTGCTTTTCTGTTCTTGGTCATGAAATCTTTGCCTAATCTTTGCTAAGCCAAGAAGGATTTTTCTGATTTTATCATCTTCTAGAATATTTATGGTTTCAGGTCTTAAGTTTAAGTCTGTGATCCATCTTGAGTTGAGTTTTCAATAAGGTGAGAGATGAGGATCCAGTTTTCTTCTTCTACATGTGGCTTGCCAATTATCCCTGCACCATTTGTAGAATAGGGTGGCCATTCTTCAATTTATGTTTTTGTTTACTTTGTTAAAGTTCATTTGGCTCTAAGAATTTGGCTTTATATTTTGGTTCTCTATTGTTTTGCATTAATCTACATGTGTATTTTTATACCAGTACCATGCTGTTTTGGTGACCACAGCCTTAATAGTCTAGTTTGAAGTTGGGGAAATGTGATGCCTCCAGATTTCTTCTTTTTGCTTAGTCTCACTTTGTCTATGCAGGCTGTTTTTTGGTTTCATATGAATTTCAGCATCGTCTTTTCTAGTTCTGTGAAGAATCATAATGGTGTTTTGATGACTAATTCAATGAGAATTGAATTAGTAGTTTCCTTTTGGCAGTATGCTCCTTTTCACAATGTTGATTCTACCAAGCCATGAGCATTGGATATGTTTACACTTGATTGTGTCATCTGTGATTTCTTTCAGCAGTGTCTTGTAGTTTTCCTTGTAGAGGTCTTTCACCTCTTTGGTTAGGTATATTCCTAAGTATGTTATTTATTTATTTATTTATTTATTTATTTATATTTTACAGTTATTGTAAAAGGGGTTGAGTTCTTGACTTGATTCTCAGCTTGGTCACTGTTGGGGTATAGCAGTGCTACTAATTCGTGTACATTGATTTTGTAACTTCAAACTTTACTGAATTTATTCACCAGATCTAGAAGTTTTTTGGACGAGTCTTTACTGTTTTCTAGGTATATAATCATATCATCGGTGAACAGCAACAATTTTACTTCCTCTTTACCGATTTGGATGCCCTTTATTTATTTATTTATTTTTGATGATTGCTCTGGCTAGGATTTCCAGTACTACGTTGAAAAGAAGTGGTGAGAGCGGACGTAATCGTCTTGTTCCAGTTTTCATGGGGAGTGCTTTCAACATTTCCCCATTCGGTATGATGTTGGCTGTGGGTTTGTCATCTTTGGTTTTTATTACCTTAAGTTACGTTCCTTCTATCCCAATTTTTCTGAGGATGTTAATCATAAAGTGATGCTAGATTTTGTCTAGTGCTTTTTCTGCATATATTGAGATGATTACGTGATTTTTGTTTTTAATTATGTTTATGTGGTGTACCACATTTATTGACTTATGTATGTTAAGTCACCCCTGCATTTCTGGTATAAAATCACTTAATTGTGGTTGGTTATTTTTTGATCTGCTGTTAGATTTGGTTAGCTAGAATTTTGTTGAAGATTTTTACATCTATGTTCACCAGTGATATTGGTCTGTAGTTTTCTTTTTTGTTATGTTATTTCCTGGTATTGGTATTTGGGTGATGCTGGTTTTATAAAATGATTTAGGCAGGATTTTCCACTCTCTCTATCTTTTTGAATAGTTTCAATAGGATTGGTACCAATTCTTCTTTGAATGTCTGATAGAATTCAGTTGTGAATCCATCTAGTCCTGGACATTTTTTTGCTAATTTCTGTGTTACCATTTCAATCTCATTGTTTGTTATTGATCTGTTATAAGTTCCTATTTCTTCCCGGTTTAATCTACGAGGGTTCCATGTTTTCAGAAAATGATGCATTTCCTCTAGTTTTTCTTGTTTGTGTGCATAAAGGTGTTCATAGTAGCCTTGAATGATCTTTTATATTTCTGTGGTATCAGTCATTATATCTCCTGTTTTGTTTCTAATTGACTTTATTTGGATCTTCTCTCTTCTTTTTATAGTTAATGTCGCTAATGGTCTACCAAGTTTGCTTATCTTTTTGAAGAACCATCTTTTTGTTTCATTTATCTTTTGTGTTTTTGTGTTTCAATTTCATTTAGTTCTGCTCTGATCTTTGTTATTTCTGTTATTCTGTTGGGCTTGGGTTTGATTTGTTCCTGTTCCTCTAATTCCTTGAGGTGTGACTATAGATTATCTATTTGAGCTCTTTCAGACTTTTTGATGGAGGCATTTAATGCTATGAATTTTCTTCTTAGCACCACTTTTGCTGTATCCCAGAGGTTTTGATAAGTTGTTTCACTATTGTAATTCAGTTCAAAGTTTGTTTTATTTCTTTAATTTTCATCTTGATTTTATTGTTGACCCAACAATCACTCAGGAACAGATCATTTAATTTGTATCTGTTTGCATAGTTTTGAGGGTTTTCTTTTGGAGTTTATTTCTAATTTTATTCCACTATCGTCTTTGAAAGAGTACTTGATAAAATTTCTATTTTCTTAAATTTATTGAGACTTGTTTTGTGTCCTATCATAAAGTATATCTTGGAGAACGTTTTATGTGCTGATGAATAGAATGTATATTCTGCAGTTGTTGAGTAGAATGTTGTATAAATATCTGTTAAGTCCACTTGTTCTAGGGTATAGTTTAAGCCCATTGTTTCTTTATTGACTTTCTGTCTTGATGACCTGTCTAGTGCTGTCAGAGGAGTATTGTAGTCCCCCACTACTATTGTGTGACCATCTATGTAATTTCTTAGGTTTAGTAGTAATAGTTTTATAAATTTAGAAGCTCCAGTTTTAGGTGCATATATATTTAGGATTGTGATATTTTCCTGTTGGACTAGTCCTTTTCATCATTATGTAAGGTCTCTCTTTGTTTCTTTTTAACTGTTTTTGCTTTAAAGTCTGTTTTGTCTGACATAACAACAGCTACTGCTGCTAGCTCTCGGTTTCATTTTGCATAAAATATCTTTTTCCATGCCTTTACCTTAAGTTTATGTGAGTCCTTATGTGTTAGGTGAATCTCTTGAAGAAAACAGATACTTGGTTGTTGAAGTCTTATCCATTCTGCCATTATGTATCCTTGAATTGGAACATTTAGTCCATTTACATTAAATGTTAGTATTGAGATGTAAGGAATTATTCTATTCATCATACTTGTTTTTGCTTGAATGCCTTGTGTTTTTTTTGTTTGTTTTTTCACTGTGTTATCCTTTTATAGGTCATGTGAGATTTACGCTTTAAGCAGGTTCATTTTGGTGTATGTTGAAGATTTGTTTCAAAATTTAGAGCTCCTCTTAGCAGTTTTCATAGTGCTGACTTCGTAGTGATGAATTCTCTCAGCATTTGTTTGTCTGAAAAAGACTATCTTTTCTTCATTTGTTAAGCTTAATCTTGCTGGATACGAAACTCTTGGCCAATAATGGTTTTGTGTAAGGAGGCTAAAGATAGAACCCCAGTCCCTTCTAGCTTGTACGCTTTCTGCTGAGAAATCTGCTGTTTACCTGATAGGTTTTTCTTTATAGGTTACCTGATGCTTTTGCCTCACAGCTCTTCAGATTCTTTCCTTCATCTCAATTTATATAATCTGATGACTGTGTGCCTAGGTGATGATCTTTTTGTGATGAATTTCCCAGGTGTTCTTTGAGTTTCCTCTATTTGAATGACTAGATCTCTAGCAAGATCAGGGAAGTTTTCCGAAACTTTTAGATTTATCTTGTTTCTCAGGAACTCCAATTATTCTTACGTTTGGTCATTTAACATAATCCCAAAATGCTTAAAAACTTTGACCATTTTTTATTCTTTTTTTTTCTCTTCATCAGATTGGGTTAATTTGAAAGCCTTATCTTTGAGTTATGAAGTTCTTTTTTCTACTTGTTTGATTCTACTGTTGAAACTTTCCAGTGCATTTTGCTGTTCTCTAAGTGTGTCTTTCATTTCCAGAAGTTTTTACTGCTTTTTATTTGTACTATCTATTTCTCTGGGGATGTTTTCTTCCAAATCCTGTATTGTTTTCTTAATTTCTTCAAGCTGGTTTTTACCTTTCTCTGGTGCCTCCTTGAGTAGCTTAATAATTAATCTCCTAAATTATTTTTTTCTAGCAATTCAGAGATTCCTTCTTGGTTTGGATCCATTGCTGGTGAGCTAGTGTGTACTTTCGGGGGTGCTGACAAATTTTGCTTTGTCATATTACCAGAATTGTTTTCCTATTTCTTTCTTATTTGGGTAGACTATGTCAGAGGAAAGATCTGGGATTCAAGGGCTGCTGGTAAGCTTATTTTGCCCCATGGGGTGGGTGTGATCCTTTGATGTGGTGCACTTACCCTTCTCCTGAGGATGGGACTTCCTGAGAGCTGGACTGCAGTGATTGTTACTGCTCTTCTGGGTCTAGCCACCCAGCAGAGCTACTGGACTCTGGACTGGTACAGGGGAGTGTCTGCAAAGAGTCCTATGGTATGATCTGTCTTTTGGTCTCTCAGGTATGCATACTACCACCTGATCCAGCAGAGGTAGCAGAAGACTGAAGTGGACTCTGTGAGCGTCCTTGGATGTAGTTTTGTTTAGTGTGCTGGTTTTCCCCAATGCTGGTTGTGCTAGCAGTGAAGTTGTCATGTGGACAGACTCAAGACCTCTGGTTAGCCAGAATGTTCCCTGCAGTGGAATTAGCTGTTGTCTTCTCCTTTCTTGAAGCAGGGATGTTCTTCAATGAGTTGCTGTAATGGGTTGAGTTGGTTGTGAAAGGGCATATCACAAGAATATTTCATGTCAAAGCCTTTTGTAAAGTGTGTACCCACCCCATTGCTAAACCTAGCAACAAAGTGAAATAGGGCAAGGTTGAAAAACAACCCCCAGGACTAACTCAGACAAAAAATTCCAGGAAACCAGAAACCAGAACAGACCTGCCCTGCAAGCCCCTGATAAACATCATCAGTGTTTCAAAAGAGTAACTGAAATATCAGAAATGGTGGGAACCAATCATAATCAGCCAAGTTGCCTTGTTCAAATGTCAGCCAATCATACGTCTGATTTGTACAAAATCCCCTATGACTCTGTGCCTGTTTACCCCTGACTATATAACGCTGTCCTGAGCCCAGTTGGGGAGCTCTTCTGCTCTTTGCACGACCAGCGTGAGAGTTCCAGGTTCGAATCTGCAATAAAGATCCTTGCCGTTTGGCTTTGACTCCGGACTCTGGTGGTCTTCTCTGGGGAATAAACGGTCTGGGCATAACAGTTGGCCTTCAGCCAGGAGGTGACACTTTCAAGAGAGCATTAGCTGTAGTAGTATAGGAGGCATACAAGCTTGCTCTAAGGTTTCCTGGATAGATACTTGGGTTTCTCAGGTGATGGGTGGGGCCATAGAGCTCCCAAGTGATTATGTCTTTTGTCTTCAGCTACCAGGGCTAGTAGAGAAAGAACATCAGCGGGGGTAGCGGAAGGCATGTCTGAGCACTACTCTCCTTGGGAGGGGCTTGCTTTGTCCCAGTGTTTTGTCTTTATTATAGAGTTTGCAGCAGAAAGCTACTTCTTTCATTGGGTCTGTGAATTCTTTCAGTTTTCCTGATACTTTCCTGCAGTAGTGCTTAGAGCAAAAGGTCACAAAGTGAGGCTCCACACACTGTTCTGTCCATCCGAGTGCAAGCTACAAGTGAGTCCTGCCTCCTATCTGTCATTGATCAAGGCTCATTTTTTAAAATCCTTACAATAAATTTATTAATTTTAGTTAGTTTGAACACACATAAAATTATTTTGTAAGTTTCTTATTTTATAAGCCTTTACAACATTTGTATTCATTTTGGTTTATCTATATAATTTTTAATTTAAACATTTTTACAGGGGGAGGGATTGCATTAGGAGATATACCTAATGTAAATGACGAGTTAATGGGTACAGCATACCAACATGGCACATGTATACATATGTAACAAATCTGCACATTGTGCACATGTACCCTAGAACTTAAAGTATAACAATAATTTAAAAAAATATTAAAAAAATTTTGAAACAACTTTTAAATACCAGGTAAACTAAACAAAATTACATTTTCTTTAACAAAAACCACATCCTTATGCCTTTATCTTACTTTTCTCCAAACAGACATATCTTACATTTTTGTAAATTTTGTATACTATAACTTTTTTTTAGTTTTAGTTTTTAATTACATAATTACATAAAATAGTAATTTGAATGTCTAACTTATAGTTATCTTAGTTATTATTTGGTGACATATTATCTTAGTTAAAACTGATTTAGAATTAAGATAAATACCTATCACTTAATTTAGAAATACTTTAAAGGTATAGTTATCAAAGAAACTTGAAAAGTATTTTTAAGTAAAGAAACATTAAATATGAATTCTAAGTTTCTCTTCAAAAAATTAATATGTCAGCATGTTCAGTTCTTTGCCTTGTACTTTTAACTTCCTCATAAAGCAACCTTTTTCCATTACCTACTCCACCCTGACTCATTCCAATTACCTACTCCACCCTGACTCATTCCGATCACCTGCTCCACCCTGACTTATCCCAGTTACCTGCTACCTGCTACCTGCTCCACCCTGACTCATTATTCTCCACTCTGCATAATCATTTTTTTCCTGCCAAGGCACTCACCCCTTCACTCTCTTTATGCCAATCGGAATTAGTTTAGCCTGTGTGGTCTAACCCTAGCCAATAGGGGAATGACACAGCAGCAGGGGCCACGTGGGTCAGGGATAAGAACCCCTTTCCCTCCTTTGTCCAGGTGTGCGCTCACCATTGCTCCATCTGTGAGGGTGCACCCTTCTATAGAAGTACCTTGCCTTACTGAGAATTGAAAAGAAAATTTTGTATTCAAGCGCTATTTCTTTTGCAGCACCAAAACTTTATATATAACCGAACTAATGGTTTTTAGATGGCTCACTAGAAACAGTGGCGTTCAGAGACTCCCATCAAAACGAACCGTAATAAGCATGTGAATCTTTCATCAGCAACCAAGGTATCCAGGTTCTCTCATCAGAACTGACTAGGAGGCTGGCATGATCCACGGAGAGCAAGCAAGAGCAACGTGGTGCTGCAGCCCACCTGAGAGCCACATGGAGCAAGAGAGCCCCCACCACCCCAGCCAAGGGAGGCCGTGAGTGAGCATGCTACCCAGCCAGGGAAACAGTGCTTTTTCCATGAAACTGTGCAACCCACAGATTAGGAGATCCCACTCATGAACCCATGCCACAGGGGACTAACGTCCCAACCCCAGGGCCCTGAAGATTCTCAACAGCCTCTCAGCAGGAATCTGCTTAAGTCTAGCAAACTCCCAGGGGGAGAGGTGACCAACACCACAGCTGCAGCTGCCTGCAGTCTAAGCCATTTGAGCTCCTCAGGGGACGGAAAGTACCCAGCGCTGGCACTCTCACAACTGCCTAACACGCTAAGCTCCCCGGGCAAAGGAAGGGCTGCATCCATCTCTATAGCTCCAGACCGTGCTTTTCCCCTGTTGGAACCAGGGAAGCTCGATGGCTTGGTCAAAAGACCTGTCCCCCACAGCCCAACACACTGGCTGTGGCAGATTGCAGCCAGAGTGCCTCTTCAGGCCTGACTGACTCATCCTTCCTCACTGGGAACTCCAATAACTCTAGTCAGAGGCACAGGAACAGAACCTGGATCTCCCTGGGCCTGAGACTGTAAGGGGAGGGGTGGCCATAGTCTCTGCCGACCAGCAGACATAGCCTTTTCTCCTGGTAGTTCCGAGCAATCCAGGCAGCCCTGACGAGTGGGTTTTTCCCCAGTGAAGCACACCTTCTCCACCAAGGGACAGACAAAGTGCTTCATTAAATGGGTCCTGTTCCCCATGCCACCCAACTGGGGGAGACCCTCCAACAGGGGTTGTAAGACATCCTATACAGGAGCCTACTGGCATCAGGTTGGTGCCCCTCAAGGTCAGATATCCCAGAAGAAGGAGCAGGCACCTATCACTGCTGTTCTTTAGCCTCCTTAAGAGACATTTCCAGGCGTGGGAGTGAACCAGGTAAATGGGCTCAGAAGTGAACCCACAGAAAACTGTAGCAGTCCTACAGAAGAGGGAGCTGAACATTGAAAGAAAAACAAACAGAAAGCAACAACAACAGCATCAACAACAAAAGGCCCCCAAAAAACCCTATCCAAGGGTCAGCAGCCACAAAGATTGAAATTAGACAAACTCACAAAGATGAGAAAGAATCAACAGCAATTTAAAAAAAAAAATGCCAAAAATCCCAAAAGGCCAGAGTGCTTCTACTCCTCCAAATGATCGCTACGTCTCTCCAGCAAGGGTGCAGAACTGGACGGAGGATGAGATGGTTGAAGTGACAGAAGGAGGTTTCAGAAGATGAGTAATAAAAAACTACGCTGAGCTAAAGGAGCATGTTTTATCCCAAAGCAAAAAAGCTAAGAACCTTGATAAAAGGTTAGAGGAACTGCTAACTAGAATAACCAGTTTAGAGAAGAACATAAATGACCTGATGGAGCTGAAAAATACAACATGAGAACTTCATGAATCATACACAAGTATAAATAACTAAATTGACCAAACAGAAGAAAGGATATCAGTTTGAAGACCATTTTGCTGAAATAAGGCATGTAGCCAAGACTAGAGAAAAAAGAATGAAAAGGAATGAACAAAGCCTCCAAGAAATATGGGAGTTCATAAAAAGACTGAACCTATGATTGATTGGAGTACCTGAAGGAGACAGGGAGAATGGAAACAAGCTGGAAAACACACTTCAGGATATTATCTAGGAGAACTTCCCCAACCTAGCAAGACAGGCCAACATGCAAATTCAGGAAATACAGAGAACACCACTAAGATACTCCATGATCAACCCCAAGATATTCTAAGGTCAAAATGAAGGAAAAATTCTCTGGCTGAAGGACAGCCAGAGAGAAAGGCCAGGACACCTACAAAGGGAAGTTTATCAGATTAACAGCAGAGCTTTCAGCAGAAGCTCTACAAGCCAGAAGAGACTGGGGACCAATACTCAGCATTATTAAAGAAGAGAATTTTCAACCCAGAATTTCATATTCAGCCAAACTGAGCTTCGTAAAGAAAGGAGAAATAAAATCCTTTCCAGACTAGCAAATGCTGAGGGATTTCATTATCACTAGATCTGCCTTGCAAGAGATCCTCAAAGAAGCACTAAATACAGAGAGGAAAAACCAGTACCAGCCACTGCAAAAACACACCAAAATATAAAGACCAATGACACTATGAAGAAACTGCATCAACTAGTGTGCAAAATAACCAGATAGCATCATGATGATGGGATCGAATTCACACATAACAATATTAACCTTAAATGTAAATGGGCTAAATGCCCCAATTAAAAGACACAGACTGGAAAATTGGATAAAGAGTCAAGGCCCATCGGTGTGTTGTATTCAGGGATCCATCTCACATGGAAGGACACACAGGCTCAAACAAAGGAATGGAGGAAAATTTCCCAAGCAAACAAAAAGCAGAAAAAAAGCAGGGGCTGCAGTCTTAGTCTCTGATAAAACTGATTTTAAATCAACAAAGATCAAAAAAAGGCAAAAAGGGCGTTACATAATGGTAAAGGGAACAATCCAACAAAAAGAGCTAACTATTATGAATATATATGCACTCAATACAGGAGCACCCAGATTTATAAAACAAGTTCTTAGAGACTACAAAGAGACTTAGGCTCCTACATGATAATAGGGGAAGACTTTAACACCAAACTGTCAATATTAGACAGATCAATGAGACAGAAAATAAACAAGGATATTCAGGACTTGAACTCAGCTCTGGATCAAGGGTACCTAGTAGATATCTACAGAACTCTCTACCCCAAATCAACAGAATATACATTCTTCTCAAGGCCATGTGACACTTTTTCTAAAATTGAGCACATAATTGGAAGTAAAACACTCCTCAGCAAATGCAAAAGAACTGAAATCATAACAAACAGTCTCTCAGACCACAGTGTAATCGAGATAAAACATTATGAAAGGAGCATTGAATTTAACTTGTACCATAGACCAAACGAACCTTAAATGAACATTTCATTCAACAGTTGCATAATACACATTATTCTCATCATCACATGAAACATTCTCTAGCATAGACCATATGTTTGGTCAGAAAACAAATTTTAACAAAGTTTTATTAAAATTTACTGCTGAATCTACCGGACTTTTAAAAAAGCACTGATACCGATTCTTCTCAAACTATTCCAAAAAATAGAAAAGGGGGGAATTATTTCTTATTCAACAAAAACAGTACTATCTTTTTACAAAAATCAGACAAGGATGCAAACAAACAAACAAACAAACAAAAAGCTATAGGCCCCAATATCCCTGATGAACATAGATGTAAAAATCCTCAACAAGTCTGGGCATGGTGGCTCATACCTGTAGTCCCGTCACTTTGGGAGGCCAAGGTAGACGGATCTCCTGAGCTCAGGAGTTTGAGACCATCCTGGGAAAATGGTGAAACCTCGTCTCTACTAAAATACAAAAAAAAAAAAAAAAATTATCCTGGCATGGTGGCATGCACCTGTTGTCCCACCTACTCAGGAGACTAAGGCACAAGAATTGCTTGAGCCCTGGAGATGGAGGTTGCAGTGATCTGAGATTGTATCATTGTACTTCATCCTGGGCTACAGAGAGTGACTCCATTTCAAAAATAAATAACAAATAAAAATTCTCAAGAAAATACTATAAGACTAATCAAACAGCACATCAAAAATACAATAAACTATGATCACGTGCGAGTTATCTCAAAGATGCAAGGATGATTCAACATACTCAAATCAATAAATGTGATATATCACATCAACAGAACAAATGTCATATATCATATAACAACTACATGATGTGATATGTGTTATATCAGATAACAATTGCACGATCATCTCAGTGGATACAGAAAACACATTTGAGGAGATTCACCTCCCCTTCATGATAAATACTCCATAGATTATTTATAGTAGTTACATATGTCAACACAATAAAGGCCGTGTTTGACAAACACACAGCAAAAATTATACTAAATGGGGAAAAGTAGAAAGATTTTTCTCTAACAACTGGAAAAAGATAAGGATGCCCACTTTTACCACTCTTATTCATCATTGTACTGAATATCCTAGCCAGACCAATAAGAAATAGAAGAAAACAGGGCTTCCACAATTAAAGTCAAATTGTCCCTCTTTGCAGATAATATGATCTTATATCTATAAAACCTAAATACCCCACAAAAAACACATCAAAACTGATAAATCAGTAAAGTTGCAGAATTCAAAATCAACATACAAAAATTGGTAACATTCCCATACATCAATAGCAAACTAACTGACAAGGAAATCAAGAAAGCAATATGATTTTTAATAGCTATAAAAATTATAGCCTAGAAATGAAATTAAGGGGATTTAAGATCTTTCCAATGAAAACTAAAAAACACTGATGAAAATGAAAATTGAAGATTACACACACCAAAAATGAATACATATCCTATTTTCATGGATTGGAGGAAATAATATTCTTAAAAGGAACACTTTACACAAAGTAATACACAAATTCAATAAACTCCCCATTAAAATACCAATAACATTTTTTACAGAAACAGATAAAACAATCTCCAAAATTCTTTGGAACCAAAAATAATCCCATATACCTGAAGCAATCTGGAGCAAAAATAAAAAAGCTGGAGGCATCACACTAACTGACTTTAAATCATATTTCAAGGTTATAGTAACCAAAACACCATGGTTTTGCTTTAAAAATGGACCCATAGACCAATGGAGCATCATAGAGTTTGATTATGTCCACACCCAAATCTCATCTTGAATTGTAACTCCCACAATTCCCACATTTTGCAGGAGGAACATGGTGGGAGGTAATTGAATCATGGAGAAACGTCTTTCTTGTGCTGTTCTTGTGACAGTGAGTAAGTCTCACCAGATCAGATGGTTTTAAAAAGAGGAGTTTCCCTGTGCAAGGTCTCTCTCTCTTTACCTGCTGCCGTCCATGTAATATGTGATTTGCTCCTCCTTGCCTTCTGCCATGATTGTGAGGCCTCCCCAGCTATGTAGAACCGTAAGTGAATTAAATCTCTGTTTTTTGTTTTTGTTTTGAGACGGAGTCTCACTCTGTCGCTCAGGCTGGAGTGCAGTGGCCAGATCTCAGCTCACTGCAAGCTCCGCCTCCCGGGTTTACGCCATTCTCCTGCCTCAGCGTCCCGAGTAGCTGGGACTACAAGCGCCTGCCACCTCGCCCAGCTAGTTTTTTTTTTTTTAGTAGAGACGGGGTTTCACCGTGGTCTTTATCTCCTGACCACGTGATCCGCCCGTCTCGGCCTCCCAAAGTGCTGGGATTACAGGCTTGAGCCACCACGCCCGGCCTTAAACCTCTACTTCTTCTCCATCTCGGGTATGTCTCTTTCAGTAGTATAAAAACGGACTAATGCAGAGCATATAGAAATAAATGCACATATTTACAACTAACTGATCTTGAACACAGTCATCAATCACATACATTGGAGAAAGGCCACTATTTTCAATAAATGGTGCTGGGAAAACAGGATAATCAGATGCAGGAGAGTAAATCTGAACTCCTATCTCTCACCATATACAAAAATCAACTCAAAATGTATTAAAGACTTAAATATAAGACATAAAGTTAGAAAACTATTAAAGAAAACATAGGAGGAACACTTCAGGACATTGGTCTGGGCAAATATTTTATGGATAAGACTTCAAAAGCACAAGCAACAGAAACAAAATAGGCAAATCAAATATTTCAAATTAAAAATCTTTACAGCAAGGGAAACAATCAACAGAATAAAGAGACTACCTGTATAATGGTAGAAAGTATTTGCAAACTATTCTTCTGACAATGACTAATATCTAAAATATACAAGAAACTCAAACAATAGCAAAAAATCAAGTAATTTTATTAAAAAGGGGACAAAGGAACTGAACAGACATTACTCAAAGGAAGACATACTAGTGACCACCAGCTATATGATATAATGCTCAACATCACTCATCATTAAAGCAAAGCAAATCAAAAGCACAATGAGTTAGGATCTCACCCTAGTTAGAATGGCCATTATCAAAAAGACAAAAATGAATGCGAAGATGCAGAGAAAAGGGAACTCTTTTAAACTCTTGGTGGAAATGCACGTTAGTACAGCCACTATAAAGAAATTATGAAATGTTCTCAATAAAATGAAAATAGAACTGCCATATGATCCAGCAATCCCACTACTGGGTATTTATCCAAAGGAAAAGAAATCAGTATCTTGAAGAGATATTTGCACCTCCATGTTTATTGCAGCATTATTCACAATAGTCAAGATATGAATCTAAGCGTCCATCAACATATGAATGGATACAGAAAATGTGGTAGATATACTCAACAAAATACTATTCAGCCATAAAAGAGAATGAATTTCTGTCATTGGCAACAACATGGATAAACCTGGAGAATATAATAAGTGAAATAAGTCAGACACAGAAAGGTAAATACCACATATTTTCAGTAATATGTGAATGATAATAAGTTGAGCATATATAAGAGGAGAGTAGGATTGTGGTTATTAGAGACTGAGGAGAGAAGCAAGAAGAGACGAGGGAGAGTTTGGTTAATGAATACAAAGTTACAACTAGATAGGAAAAATCAGTTCTAGTGTTCTATAGCACTATTGTGTGAGTATAGTTAACAGTGCTTTATTTTATATTTCCAAATAGGTAGAAGAAAGGATTTTGAATGTTCCCAAAACAAATAATAAATATTTGAAGTAATGGCATGCTAATTACCCTTATTTTATCATTACACATTGTATATATGCATTGAGATATCCCCTTCTATACCATAAATACATATAACTTTCTCGTGTCAACTAAAAATTTAAAGGTAAATAAATACATATAGGTGACCAGTATTTGTTATAGAAATTCTATTGAGGATTCAACACCAGAAACATGGGGACAAACATACATACATATATATGAGTATATATACACATGTGTGTATATGTGCAATGTGCACATATGTATGCACATATATGTATGTATGTGTATAAATGCACACATATGTATATATTATATACACACATTTGTATATGTAAATATATATGTATGTAGATCAAAATCATGATAACTGTTTTGTTTTGGTGGCATAAGATACTGGATGATAAAGCGAACAAAAATAAGACTGTATATACTAATGATAGTGGTCCTGGTGGTAAAGGAAAGAAAAGGCATTTTACTTGGCAAAATATTGGTGTAATAAAACATTAGATTTGTTCAGTGGTATCTAGGCTACATAGCTATATAATTAAGCAAAACGACAAACATTATTAAATCTTTATAAAAACTAGCATGATACATATTCACTCTAGGTTTATTAAAATGTAAATAGATCATAGTAGCTGAACTACAAAATGAGACTGTAGTACCTTATACCACTGGTGTTTTCTTCACTTTAGTTTTCAATTTAGATTTCTTATATACTAATTTATTTGCACTCCACAAGAACTTGAGGTAGATATTGCAAAGCCTATTACCTTTATTTTATAGATTAAGATTGAAGATTTAGGAAGATAGACAATTTGCCTAATCTCACAGTGATTAAGACTAGATACAAACTCAGAACTGTTTACATCCTAGTCCATGTTTTTTTTTTTCTGCCTATACTTTGCCTTTACTAATCATTGCAACGCACCGTCCTCATGAATAGACCAGTGGAAATCTCCCCTAAAATAGGGCTGCCAGATTTAGCAAATAAAAACACAGGACCGAGAGTTAAATTTAAATTTCAGATAAATAATAGTTTTTTGTATAAATACGTCCCAATATTACATACGACATATTTGTGTTAAAGTATTTATTGTTTACTTGAGATTCAAATATAACCAGGAGTCATGTATTTTATCTGGCAATCCAAGCTTACAGTAATATAGGTGGTTTCATTCCTGGTCAAACACTACTTTACAGTCAGATAGAAGTAGCCAATACTAAATAAGAGGTAAGCATTTATGTGAACATTTTGGTCACTGTAGACAGTAACCTGAAAAGGCAAAAACTAACTAAACCTTATTATCCTTCCTCTCTATTGCAAGTTACAGAAGTATCCAAAATGTTAATATTCCCCACATAATATCTGTAAAGATACTGGCTGTATTTATATAGTGATAGTAGTTAGTGAAGCTTCCAGTTGCCAGTTTTATTTTTCACTTTTAGCTTAAAGTATAAGATACGGCTGCTCATATTAATCAAACTTGGTGGCTAATTGTTTAGTTGTTACTTTTAGGTTTACTACTTCTAACTAAGCCACATGGAGTATGTTTCTGCTTTTTAACTTTTATTTTAAGTTCAGGGGTATATGTGCAGCTTTGTTACATAGGTATACTTGTGTCATGGGAGTTTGTTGTACAGATTACTTCATCACCCAGGTATTAACTCTTGTACCCATTAGTTATTTTTTTCTGATTCTCTCCCTCCTCCCAACCACCACCCCCACATAAGCCCCAGTGTGTGTTGTTCCCCTCTCACTGCGGTATATTTCAGTAGTGATTTACTGTGTCACTATTGAACGTTGTTTGGCATCTTTTGCTAAAATGTTAATGTATTTTCTAAATGTACTATGCTTATTTTTGCAGGAAGTGTGATGTGTTGCTTGGATTCAAAATCAGAAGAGGTGTGTGGTAAGATAATTAGCATTTATGAGAAAATAGGTCAGGTTTATGTGTTGAATTTTATTTCTGGCATTAAGACAGCCAGACTTAGCCTTTATAGGGATTTTGGTGTCCTTGGGCATCCTGACATGCCATTCAGGAGGGCCCTCTACTACTCTCCCTGAATAGTTCAACCTCTAGAGACTTATTTTCTAGGTCAAGACCAGGCAATTGGTCCATGGACTGGATCCTGACATATTCATAATCACTGAGCCTATCATTATAATTAACTGTATTGATGCCTTTAGCTGTGTTATACTTTTCAGATTTTTAAATGTTCTTTTAGATTACCTCTACTTGACATTTGAATAATTGATATTTTTAACCGAGGTAAATTAGTTAAATTGGTAAGATGTAGATGAAAAAACCCAAATGTTAGACCGCATTGTTCATATTAAACTTGTATTTGCTAGTATTTGTGGAGTGAGGATTTGTTAGAATCAAGGGCTTAGTGATTACATTGAAACTTGAAGCCCAAGTTCTATTTATTTTTAAACTTTACTTGAATGACTTGTTAATAATTTACATAAATATACCTACTATGTTGACATTTTAAAATCCTCTTACTTTTTAAAAAACAATAAAGAAAAAAACCTACCATAAAAACTGTCTCCAGGACATACATACCAGGTCTGAGCATCTAAAATGTATTCTCAGAAGACAAAATTTTAGAATATTTCTTGTCAGTTGCTGCTGCATAAATATAGTACAAGCGTCAATTGTCATTGACAAAGGGAGAAGGACTATCTCCATGCACCACTATGATTAATTTCATTGGAAAATCATTAGGAGCCTTAGTGAAATTGACAGTTAATCCAAAAAAATTTTAAAAAGATACTTACCTGGTTTTCATGTAAGAAAGTTTTTGTTTCAATTTATCTTTCCTAAAGAAGAAATATAATAATGTGTTTGTGATAAATTAAAACTAGAAATTATTTAAAATAAAAGCTTTGACAGAATAAGGTTTCTAGTAAGATAAAGAATTCTGAGCAACAAATTTTTTCCTCTGGAAAAAATTATTCTATAATTTTACAAAACCCTGCGGTGCTTCACAATTCTTCTTAAGAATTTCGTTAATCAAAAACACCATAAAACTACTGACAAATCTACTGCAATACACATAGGTGACATATATGTGACTACTGCAATACACATATGTGACAAAATATTTACATTCAAAATATATAATCGTCTACAAATCATACAAATCAGTAAGAAAATAACATAAATGTAATTTACAGAAATAAAAAAGGAAGAGCCAAAATTATATTTCACAAAAGAAAATCTCCAATGCCAAAAAACATACATGAGGATGTTCTCATTAGGAAAATTAAAATTTGAATTATAATGAGATACTATTACCTGGTTAAATGAAAGACACAGATAATAATATCAAATGGTGTCGAAGATGTGAAGTAATAACTAAACCACTCACATACTGCTGGTTTAAAGTATCAAGTGACACAATGACTTTGGAAAAATGTTAGGTAAGGCCTACCGAAGTTGAGTGCATGCACACCCTATGATACAACAAATCCACTCCCAGGTTTAAACTCAATATATGTACATGTATATGTATACTAAAAGTGATATACAAGAATTTTTACATCAGCACTGTTCACAATTGACAGAAAATAGATACAATTGAAATGTCCAATAAAAAGACTGCATCTATAGATGAAAGTATAGCCATACAGTAGAATATACAATGATGAAAAGAAAATAAATCCTGCAACATGGATGAATCTCAACAATATATTTCATAAAAGCCAGAAACAAGAGTGCATACTGCATAATTGTGTATTTAAAGTTCAAAAGTTGGAAAAATCAAAGGGTTGTGATAGTCAGGATAGTCCTTACCCTTATGTGTGGGATGAAAACTGATTGGAAGGGAGCTTGAGAGAGTCTCCTGGGGTAGCGCATATTTCTTGACATGGATGGTTGTTTCACAGATGTGTTCACTTTACAAACATTCATTGAGCTGTATAGTTGTCACTCAAGTACTTTTCCAAATATATGTTACACTTGAATAAAAAATTTGAGAACAGGAAGAGTTCATAAAAAAGATCAAAGAAAACAAGGACAGTCTATTAAGACAAAAAATGATAACTACAGTTGTCATAAAAAGGCCATGCATATTCATATAAAGTTTCTATAAGTCTACCTTTTAACTCTGTTATAGCTATTATCAGGCTATTATTGAATTAGCCTGAAACTACCCATAGTACTCAGGTTATGCTCACACTAAGGCAATTTTTTTAGTCAATTGCTATTGTGTGGAACTTCTCTACTGCAAAAAAAAAAAAAAAATTAAAAACAGGAATATTAGGTAGAATTTTACTGCTCATTTCTGCACACTTTCATCACATAAACTTAGGTAATAGGGTAATAGATGTAAAATTGTTTTTGGATCCAGGTGTTCTGGTATATAATTATGTTACAGAATAGCAATCACAGAAATTCCATCTGATAACAATACATAGTTAAACTGTTTAGTAAGATCTTTATGGGAATCAAAATATTCCTATGTTCTTCTGAGATTTATTCCCCTAAAACATCATACGTATAGAAGCATGGAAGGTAAGTCATATTTCTATAACTATTTTATGTTGATTATAGTTTGCAAGGACCAATGCAGAGTGATTTTCTTCTGTTATTATATAAAAACTATTTTCTGGCCTTGACAAAATGTTCATCATCAAGCAGGGAGCAGATGCTGTTAAATTTTCTAGCCTAGAGAAAGACACTTCCTAGTGTATAACTGTATTCTACTTACGAATAATGAGTAGTTTAATATAACCTTTCACGTTACTTTGCCATCTGAGAAGTTTAATGAGAGAATACTGTTGCGCAACCCCATAATCCCAACCTCTCTTTACTCCTAAGACTATAGACTTGAAATTAATTGATACGTTGCACATGCTTTTACTTTATATAAACAGAATTTAGATTGTTGTAATAGATGGATCACATAGGAGAATCATAAAGTACACTTAACTTTTGAGGCAATTAAGTTGATAAGATTAGAAGGATGTGAGACATTCTGACTATATAGAGCTATGTCAAACTAAATATAATGAATATTTATATATAAATATTTGAATAATACTCAATATTTTATACAATATTTTAAAAATATTTAGACAATTATTTCCTCATTCTTGGATAATAAATGCAAATCTATACATTTTTTTCACATGTAAGTAACGATAGGGATCTTTTTATTGAAGTACATTTCTTGGAATTAAGAAATAAGTATTATACTGATATATGTACTACTTTTTAAAAGATCATATAGCTAATATACAAAGTCCTATAACACCCAACTCCAACATCTGTAAGATAAATTGAGATAAAATTAATCAGATCTACCAACCTTTTACTTCTCACCTAAAATCATAGAAACTCAGAAGTAAAAGGATATTAGAGCTCAACTACTATAACCACTCATTGATTTTTATCTTGACTGTACAACAATTATATAAGTTACAGATGCTCTGTTTGCATACAGTGAGCACAAAACTCACTGCTACTTCCCCAGAAATCTCACTACTTTTCAGACAGCTATAATTTGTATACATCTTTTTTTTTTGTCTTGCACTGGAGACTGCTAGTCAATTACACAATATTCAGTTTCCTCTTCTTCCTTGTTAACATGATGCTTAAATCAGGGGCAGCTGCATAATTTTTCAGGGTCCAGCACAAAACAAAAATGCAGAGCCCTGACTGAGGGTGAGGAAGTCAATCTTCCTTTCTCATGGACCCACCATCCTAACTCATGGGAGATAAGCAACTTCCAAAAGATTGCAACCTCCCTGCTGGCTGTGCTTGGAACCTGGTTTGTGAGGAGGGAAGAAGCCCCCACTGAGTTGCCTGTTGAGCTGTCAGCCTAGAGTTGGGATGTTCACTGTTTTTTCTCTCCCTGAGATGCCATGGGGTGCAAACCCAACCTCAAAATTTTCCACACTCTCACTAAGCCCCCACCTGGGGTAGAGGGCAATGGAGGAACACAGGCCTTTCCCTACCAATGTATCCCATTGCAGCTCGGTCATGGAGACCCTAACCCAGCAGCGCTAGAGGAATTAAAGACACACACACACAGAAATACAGTGTGCGGAGTAGGAAATCAGGGGACTCACAGTCTTCAGAGCTGACAGTCCTGAACAGAGATTTACCCACATATTTATTGACAGCAAGCCAGTGATAAACAGTTTCTAAAGATTATAGATTGTAGATTAACTATAAGTATTCCTTATGGGAAACAAAGGCATAGGCTGAAACAAAGGGATGGAATCTGGCTAGTTATCTGCAGCAGGAACATGTCCTTAAGGCACAGATTGCTCATGCTATTGTTTGTGGTTCAAGAATGCCTTTAAGCAGTTTTCCACCCTGGGTGGGCTAGGTATTCCTTGTCCTCATTCCAGTAAACCCAAAACTTTTAGTGTGGGTGTCATGGCCATCATGAACATGTCACAGTGCTGCAGAGATTTTGTTTATGGTCAGTTTTGGGGCCAGTTTATGGCCAGATTCGGGGGTCTATCCCCAGCATCCCATACACCACCTGGGCACAGAGCAGCATAGTAGTGAGGCAAGGGCAGGGAAAGAGAGGCTGATAAGTTGTCCTCAGAAGCCAGGGAGAAGGCAATAGCTATGATTGCTTACAGGCCAATGTTCCAACGTATGGGCACATACTCCACTATCCCATTAGTCTTAACTTGGAAAAAAATAAATTCAAAGATTAAAATATCAAGAATTTTAAGCCAGCAACCTCAGTGCGTTCAATCTCAAATACAGGGTCATTCTGAGTTCATGGTCCTCTGCAACTGTCCTGGCGGCACATCCATGAAGGGTCACATTGTACCCTAAATTAAAGGATGAAAACTGTGTGTTGGAGCTGAAAGAAACTGGCCCAAATGATTTTATGAAGCCTACATACTAGCTCTAGGTTGCCTGTTTTCAAATGTCTTTTACAAAGAGAATGCCATCCACTCTACTTTTTATCCCGCGATATACTGGTCTCTCTTAACAACTGCTAAATGCAATTCCTAATGAATAGACATTATAGTTAAATTTACCTTCCTGTTGCTTCCATGCTTTAGTCCTTACTGTATTATATGGGATACTAAATAAACACACAAATATATAGCAGCATTAACTTGTAAAGCTTGTTTTACAAAAAGCCTGTAACATTTTCTGTACATACCTTTAGAAACTGTTACTGATTTTGTCTTTATACTGTGTAACTTTTCACCATTTCTACCAAATTATTCTTTATCCATTTTCCTTTACTTACTCAGAATTGAACTAAATGTCAGGCTATGCCTTTATGTATCAGAGTAGTAGTTCCCTAGAGTAAAGGGAAGAAAAGAGGTAATCCTCACGCTACCAAATGCCAACTGTAAATCATTTAACTATTTTTTATCCTCTCTCTATCTCTGTTTTTGCAGTATTTTGGATTGGCATTATGTATATGCTACCAAAGACTGAACTTATTTTTAAGATACTCTCATTCATTTTATTTTATTTGTACATTTTTGATTCTTCCATTATACCTTGAAATAAATTTGGCAACATTTAAAACATTAAATAGCTCATTTTACTTTTTTAATCTATATTTTCAACAATGAATATATTATTTTTGTTATGAACAGCTAAGTAGCAATGGCCCTATACTGCACTTTATTTATTTATTTTGAGAAAGGGTCTCACTCTGTTGCCCAGGCTGTAGTGCAGTGGTGAGATCTCAACTAACTGCACCCTCCATCTCTCTGACTCAAGCGATCCTCCCACCTCCACCTCCCGAGTAGCTGGGACTACAGTATGGGTCACTACACCTGCACAGTTTTTGTATTTTTTATAGAGATGGGGTTTCACTCCAGGGCTCAAGCGATCTACCCGTGTTGACATCCCAAAGATTTGGGATTACAGAAGGGAGTCACCGCACGCCTGGCCTGCTCCTAAATTTTTAGTTTGACAGTTATTTTAATTTATATTTTAAATGCAGAGGACTCACTTTCTAGATCACTCCTTTGATACTTGGATATCCTGAAAGAGAGAAGAGACCTGCATTGCAACACCAGCTCCACTACCTAAATGTGCATATCATGGTGTATGAAGTCTGGTGCAGGGGTTTGGGTCTTGAAAAGGATAGTGGATAAGTAAGAGTTTAGGTAAAATTAACTCTAAAATACACTGCACAGCAATAGATATTTCACTATCACTTAACTGGAAATATTATCTAAGATTCCCATACTAATGCTACAATAATCGTATGACTTATTAGTTATGACATTCTGCCCATTAAATGCCATTTTACTGTTCACTAATAAGATCAAGATTTAGTTCTAGTATCTTAGTTTCCTTTGGAAATCATACAGTAATTTAAAACACATAAGCTGTAAGATATGTTTGTCAAATGTTGTATACTTTAATCTTGGTTCCCCAAAGCAGTGAAAACAGTGGTTTCAATTTTATGTGCCCCATCTGGAGCTAACCCCTCAGGGTGTAGTAATGAAGTTTAATCTTATTTGGTGTTTCCAGTTAGTGCACTTACATAAAAATTTCCCCAATTATTTTATAAATCTCAGCTATGACATTAATATTCATTTATTCGCTTCAAACCAAAACACACTGATGAGGTTTTATTATATTTACATAGTAATACCATTTAAATGTTGTCAAATAAATAAAACAACTGTCCTGAGAAAAGTGCTGTCTTAAAAAAATTCTAGTAGAATGAAAACCTCCACCTCTCTGAAATCTACTGGTGAGTCTGCCTCATTTCAATAAAAAGATTTCAGAGATACTAAAGAATAAAGAAGAATAGCCATATTCTATGTATGAATCCAGCACATGAGGTCATTAATGCAAAATATTGTGAATCTCTTACATTCTAGGTGAAATGAAAAATTGAAAGAGTTATCTGAAAAACCTAACTCCTCAAAAGAAACTTTATTTTAGAAATATGCTTTGTTATTCAACAAATAATTTTCCAGTGCTTGCTACATGTAGGGTCCTGTGGAAATTATAGAAATTCACACATGTTCTATCTTGTTTTTCAGAAAGGGTAGAAGGATACATGTAAACACTTTACTTTCATCAGGACATTCACAGTTTATCTACACAATGAGCAATGATTGAACATTACTTATGAGACTAAAGTCAGCTTTACATATTCCTAAGTGAGAAATGAAAAAGAACTGAAAATGTAAACACTCTATGAAGCATAATCGAGTTATTTAATCAAACACACACAAATATAAACACACACATACATACCTACACACATGGCAGTTTTAATGGTGATTTTTGGCTTTTCCACACATTTAATTTGCCTACTATATCAGTTCACCTCTTGCTTTGGTCCATTTGTATGGCTATGAAGTAATACCTGAGGCTGGGTAATTTATAAAGAAAGGATATTTATTTGCCTTATGGCTCTACAGGCTGTACAAAAAGCATGACATCAGCATCGGCTTCTGGTGAGGGTCTTAGGAATCTTCTGCTGATGGCAAAAGATTTTTGTCACTCAGGTAGTAAGTGTAGTCCCCAATATGTGGGTTTTCAGTCCTCACCCTCCATTCACCCTCAACCCCCAAGTAGGCCCCAGGGTCTTTCATTCCATTCTTTGTGTCCATATATACTCAATGTTTAGCTTCTGCTTATAAGTGAGAGGATGTGTTATTTGTTTTCTGTTAATGTGTTAGTTTACGGAGAATGGCCTCCAGCTCCATCCATGTTGCTGTAAAAGATATTATCTCATTCTTACTTATGGCTGCATAGTATTCCATGGCATATATGGACCACATTTTCTTTATTCAGTCTACCATTGATAAACATTTAGGTTGATTCCATATTTTTGTTATAGTGTAAAGTGCTATGATGAACATATGTGTGCATGTGCCTTTAGAGTTAGAAAAATTAATATTCCTTTGTATATTCATGCAGTATTGGATTGCTGGGTCAAATGGTAATTCTGTTTTAAGTAATTTGAGAAATGACCAAACTGCTTTCCACAACGGCTGACCTAATTCACATTCCCATGAGCCATACATAAGTATTCCAGTTTTTCCACAAACTCGCCAGCATCTGTTTTTTTTGTTTTTTTTTTTTAAACTTTATTTTAACAATAGCCATTCTGACTGGTGTGTGATAATATCTCATTGTGGTTTTGATTTGCATTTCTCTAATGATTAATGATGTGTAGCATTTTTATATGCTTTTTGGCCATGTGTATGCTTTCTTTTGCAATGTCTTTATGTTCTTTGCCTACTTTTTGATGAGATCATTTGTTTTTGGCTTGTTGATTGGCTTAAGTTTCTTATAGATTCTAAATATGTAATCTTTGTGGAATGCATAGTTTGCAAATATTTTCTCCTATTCTGTAGGTTGTCTGTTTAGTCTGTTGATAGTTTATTTGCCTATGCAGAAGCTCTTTAGTTCAATCAGGTCTCATTTGTCAATTCTGGGTTTTGTTTCAATTGATTTTGGCATCTTTGTCATGAAGATTTTGACAGGTCCTACACACAGAATTGTATTTCCTAGGTTATCCTTCAGGGTTTGTATAGTTGTTGGTTTTATATTTAAGTCTTTATCCATCTTGAATTAATTTTTGTATATGGTGTAAAGAGTTCCAGTTTCAATCTTCTGCATATGGCTAGCCAGTTATCCCAGCACCATTTACTGAATAGGCATTCCTTTCCTCATTGCTTGCTTTTGTCAATTTTGTCAAAGATCAGATGGTTGAAGGTGTATGGCATTATTTATGAGCTCTTTATTCTGTTACATTGGTTTATGTGTCTGCTTTTGTACCAGTACCATGCTATTTTGATTACTGTAGTCTTGTGGTATAATTTGAAGTCAGGCAGTGTGATGCCTCCAGCTTTATTCTTTTCTTTTTTTTTTTTTTTTTTTTTTTTGAGACGGAGTCTTGCTCTGCCGCCCAGGCTGGAGTGCAGTGGCTGGATCTCAGCTCACTGCAACCTCCGCCTCCCGGGTTCACGCCATTCTCCTGCCTCAGCCTCCCGAGTAGCTGGGACCACAGGCACCGGCCACCTCGCCCGGCTAATTTTTTGCATTTTTAGTAGAGACGGGGTTTCACCGTGTTAGCCAGGATGGTCTCAATCTCCTGATCTCGTGATCCGCCCGTCTCGGCCTCCCAAAGTGCTGGGATTACAGGCTTGAGCCACCGCGCCCGGCTCCAGCTTTATTCTTTTTGCTTTGGCTTGCCTTGGGTATTCCAGCTTTCTTCAGCTTCATTTGAACTTTAAAATAGGTTTTTCCAATTCTGTGAAGAATGTCATTGCTAATTTGATATAAATTGCATTGAATCTGTACATTGCTTTGGGCAGTATGGCCATTTTAATGATATTGAATATTTCTATTCACGAGCATGAAATGATTTCTTTCTCCATGTTTGTGTTGTCTCTGATTTCTTTGAGCAGTGTTTTGTAATTGTCATTGTAGATATCTTTCAGCTCCTTTGTTAGCTCTATCACTGTCTTTTATTATTTTATGGCTACTGTGACTGCTTCTCAGCTTGCATTTTGTTAGTGTATAGGAATGCTAATGATTTTTTTACATTGTTTTGTATCTTGAAACTGTTGAAGTTGATTATCAAATCAAGAAGCTTTTGGGCAAAGCCTATGGGAATTTCTAGGTGGAAAATCTAGAAAGTTCTAGATAGAATCATGTCATCTGCTAAAAGAGACATTTTGACCTCCTTTCTTTTTATTTCGATACCTTTTATTTGTTTCTCTTGCATGACGGATCTAAGATTTTGGGTACTGTTTAGGATAGGAGTGGTGAGAGGAGGCATTCTTACCTTGTGCCAGTTTTCATGGGGAATATTTCCTCCTTATGTGCATTCAGTACGATTACGATTTTGGCTGTGGGGTTTTCATAGATGGCTCTTATTATTTGGAAGTATGTTACTTAGTGCTAAGTCTGTTGAGGATTTTTAACATGAAGTAATGTTTAATTTTATTAAAAGTTTTTCTGCATCTTCTGAGATGATCATGTGGTTTTTAGTTTCATTTAAATATTTAATCACATTTTTTGATTTACATATGTTGAACCATCCTTGTGTCCCAGGAATAAAACCTACTTGGTCATGATGAAGTATCTTTTTAATGCACCGTTGAATTTGGTTTGATAGTATTTTGAGAGCATTTTTCCATTTATGTTCATCAAGGATATTGGCCTATAATATACCATTTTTGTTGTGTCTCTTACAGATTTTGGTATCAGGATGATGCTTGCCCCATAAAATGAGTTAGGGAAAAGTCCTTCCTTCTCAATTTTCTGAAATAGCTTTAGTGGGAATGGTACCACTTCTTCCTTACATACCTGGTAGAATTCAATTGTGAGTCTATCTAGTCCTGGGCTTTTCCTGTTTAGTAGGATTTTTATTACTGATTCAATTTAAGAACTCATTATTGATCTATTCTAGGATTCAATCTCTGGTTCAATCTTGGGAGATAATGTGATTTCAGGAATTTATCCATTTCTTCTAGGTTTTCTTTCTTGTGTGCATAGAAGAGTTCATAACAGTCTCAGGGTTTTCTGTATTTCAATGGGGTTAGAGATAACCCCTTTGCCATTTTTTGTTGCATTTGTTTGGATCTTCTCTCTCTCATCTATCTATCTATCTATCTATCTACCTATCTATCTATCTATCTATCTAAATATCATCTATCTAACATCTATCTAATCAAAAAACCTACTCGTGGATTCACTGATCTTTTGTATGGTTTTTCATGTTTCAATTCCTTCAGCTCTGATTTTGGTTATTTCTTGTATTCTGCTAACTTTGAGGTTGGTTTACTCTAGTTTCTGTAGCTCCTCTAGTTGAGATATTACATTGTTAATTTAAGAAATTTCTAAATTTTTTGTGTGGGTATTTAGTGCTATAAACTTCCCTGTTAAAACTGCTTTGGATATGTATCAGAGATTATGGTATGTCATATCATTTTTTTTCTCATTAGTTTAAAATAACATTTTAATTTTAGCCTTAGTTTCATTATTTACCCAGAAGTTATTCAGAAACCGGTTGTTGAATTTTCATTTAATTGTGTTATTTTGAGCAATTTTCTTAGCCTTTAGTTTTATTTTCATTGAATTGTGATCTGAGAGTGTGGTTGGTATGTTTTTGAGTCTTTTTTTTATTTTGCTTAGGATTTTTTTTTTTCTGGCTGATTGTGTGGTTGATTTAAGAGTATGTGCCATGAGCAGATGAGAAGAAGGCATATTCTTTTGTTTGAGGGTGGAAAGTTCTATAGGTGTCTTTTAGGTTGATTTGCTAAAGTGCTAAATTAAGCACCCAAATATCTTTGTTAGTTTTCTACCTTGATGAACTAATACTGTCAATTGTGTGTTAAATTATCCCACTCTTATTGTGTAGTTATTTAAATTCCTTCATAGGTCTACAAGAACTTTCCCAGTGAATCTGTATGCTCCTTTTTTGAGTGCATATATATTTAGCATATTTAGATCATTTTACTAAATTGAATGCTTTACCATTATGCAATGCCCTTCTTTGTCTTTTTTTTTAATCTTTGTCGGTGTAAAGTTTGTTTTGTCTGAAACTAGAATAGCAAATTCTACTTTTTTTCTATTTTACATTTGCATGGTAGATTTTCCCCATCCCTTTACTTTGAACTTATGAGTGTCACTGTATGTGAGGTGGGTCTCTTGGAGAAAGCATAACTTTGGGTTTTGCTTCTTTATCCAACTTCCTATTTTGTGCCTTTTAACTGGAGACATTTATGCCAATACCAGGTTAGTATTGATATTTATGAATTTGATCCTGCCATTATGTAATTATCTGGTTACTATGCAGACTTTTGTGTGGTTGGTTTATAGTCTTACTGTTCTATGTATATAAATATGTTTTTGTAGTGGCTGGTGAAGGTCTTTCTTTTCCATATTTAGCACTCCTTTCAGGATCACTTCTAAGGCAGCTCTAGCATCAACAAATTCTCTTACCATTTGCTTGTCTGGACAAGGTCTTGTTTCTCCTTCACTTATGAAGCTTAGTTTGGCCAGATATGAAATTTGTGGTTGCAATTTATTTTCTTTAAGAATGCCAAATATAGGCTGCCAATCTCCTCTGGCTTGTAGAATATCTGCTGACAGGTCAGCTGTTAACCTGAAGGGCTTCCCTTTATAGATGACCTGCCCCTGCTCTCCAGTTGCCTTTAAATTTTTTTCTTTCATTTCAACCTTGGAGAATCTGATGGCTGTCAGTCTTAGGGATGGCCTTCTTGTGTAGTACACCACAGGACTTATCTGCATTTCTTGAATTTGAACATTGGCCTCTCTAGCAAGTTTGGGGACATGTTCACAAATGATATCCTGAACTATGTTTTCCAAGTTGCTTAGTTTCTCTCCCTCTCAGGTATGCCAATGAATCATAGACTGGGTCTCTTTATATAATCCTATATTTCTCAGAGGTTTTGTTTATTCATTTTTATCTTGGTTTTATCTCTGATTGAGTTATTTCAAACAGTCAGTCTTCAAGCTCTGAGATTCTGTCCTCATCTTAGTCATTTCTGTGGTTCACACTTGCGATTAAATTATGAAATTTTTCTGATGTATTTTTCAGCTATATCAGTTCAGTTTGGTTCTTTCTCATAATGACCATTTAGTCCATCAGCTTATTATTTTATTATAATCCTTAAATTCCTTGGATTGGGTTTCAACTTTACTCCTGTATGTCAACAATCTTTGCTCTTATCCATATTCTGAATTCTATTTGTGTCATTTCAGACATCTTACCTTGGTTAAGAATCTTTGCTGGGGAACTAGTGCATTCCTTTGGAGGTAAGAAGACACTCTGGCTTTTTGAGTTGCCAGCCTTTTTCTACTGGTTCTTTCTCATCTTTGTAGGCTGATGTTCCTTTAGTCTTTGAAGTAGCTGTGTTTTGGATGTGTTTTGTTTTTCTTTTATCCTTTTTGAAGCCCTTGGGGTTTTATTGTGGTATAAGGTGATTCCAATTGACTGGTTTCATTTCTGGAAGATTTTTGTTGGACAAGGATCACTTCAAGACTCCCAGGCTGGATGCTGTGACTCTAGAGGTCTGGTATTGGGCTCGGCTTTGTTCTCTAGTCCCTTGTGGTTAGGAACATACTGCTCTGGGGGGTCCAAGATGTGCATGAACAACTGGTTGTTACACTCTGATGGATGGTTCCAGCCAAAGCACTTCATAGGGAGGGACAGAAAGATCTGTCCTAATTTGCACATGCCAGCAGCAGAAGTGCAGTGGGTTGCACCTCATTGGCTGCAGTGGCGTGCTGGTGGTTGCAGGTAACAGCTGGTTGTTACACTCTGATGGATGGTTCCAGCCAAAGCACTTCATAGGGAGGGACAGAAAGATCTGTCCTAATTTGCACATGCCAGCAGCAGAAGTGCAGTGGGTTGCACCTCATTGGCTGCAGTGGGGTGCTGGTGGTTGCAGGGATGCTGGCCTACATGCAGGAGTTTGCAGTGGAAGCAATGGAAACACAGCATGGGAGGTAGGTGCCTCCCTGCTGCCCAAGGGCACATTCATGGTGGAGGCAGTGTTAGAGCAGGGGCAAGCAAAGGACTGTGTGAACCCTTTGTGCATGCATTTACACTGGCAACAGTGGCTTCTCAGGCCAGGGGTGGGTCCACTTGTCTCACTGCATAGTTTTGCCTTGGCAGCAGTTTTGGCACAGAAGCAAGGCACTGGCAGGTATCTGGTGGTCTCCATGCACACAAACACTCCTACTACAATGGTGGCAAGGCAGGAGGTGTGGAGTGCACTCACAATGGCAACAGTGACACAGCAGGGTGCATGTGTACCCACATGTTGTTAGGGAAGGGAAGACAAGGTCTTGTGGTATGCACACATGCTGTAAGGTCATCTTGGTGTTGGCTGTGGGCAATTGTATGCAGGCCAAGCAGAATGGGAGAGGGCATGAATGGGCAGGTACATGCTTGCAGAAGCTGCTCTGGTGGAGTTCTTTGCTGGTTAGGCATGATCCACCAATGTAGGGGCTATGATGTGGGCCCCCATGAGACAGCTGGCCTCAGCAGCCGAGGCTGCCCTGCAAGCATGCATGGCCAGGCTGTGGCCCTGGGAGAGGTCAGTAGACAGAGGAGTGCTCAGGTTGGACTGGCCCCTTCTCATGAACAAGACCACCCTGCACTCTTCAGGTTCAATAGTTTCCCTAGGGCTAAAGTCTCCTAGGGAAACAAGATGAGCCTTGAAGAATACACATCCCTAGCCATGCTGCACTACAGACATTCCTTCACCACACCCACTGTACTCCACACTGGCTGGAGTTCTGCCTCTATCACTTCTCTAAGTGGCTTCCTCTGCCATCTCAAATGTCTATAGGTGTCTTAGGGTCTCCTGCTGCAAGGATTCCAGAGGCCTGTGGCAAGAGCAGATTGATCCTTGCATGCTCTACTCACCCCTTCCCTAGGAATTGCTGGTGACCAGGAGCAAGTCCTGGTGCATGGTAGCTTCATGCAGGGTTCCCAGCTTACTCTCTCTCTTTAGCCCAGCATCTGTGCCTTTTCTCCATCCACTCTCAATGCCTTCTTTCTGACAATCTGCTAGGAGAGTGCCCATCTTCCCAATGTTCCAGTTCCTCAGTGCAGATGTTCCTTCTGGTTGTGTCTCTTTGGCTATATTTCCTCTCTCTCTCTGTAATAGTTTTTAATTTCCAAGCTACAATTCAGGTTCACAAAACACCTGACGGCAGATACTTACATTTGACTAACTCAGAGTAAATTTAGACATTTCAAATTTTTTGAAGTCAACTGAATACCTTTCTCTCAGAGTTATATCTGCCATAGTTTATCAAATTTAAAACACAAACAATTGTAAAATACACATTATTTTATCTAATTAAAAAGAATACTGAGAAACCATAACAAAACGCTATCCTATGTCTAAGAAAATATTTATACTAATTTGAAAAGATGTTTAGACTTATTAGAGATAGTTTCTGTTGTATATCATGCTTACAGGTACATAAAAAGGGAGATTCAAGCACAATATTTTGGTTATAGTAATTCTAAAACTACTTTATATCACATGGTACCACTCTTCTCATTAACATTTCATCTTGGAGTCATCAAAATCTATGTTTTTTAATATAATATTTTTGCTATCAATGTTTGGTTAATGCAACATTTTTTAGAAGAATTTATAAACTAACCACATTAATTAATGTTGGGCTGTTATGCTAGCTTTGAAATTATGTAAAGTTAGATTGCCTTGATTCTCACTTTAGAAATGTTAAATACGTGTGATGCACCAACTCTTCCACTCTCTTCCTACAATCATTTGTCTCATAGGGGTTAAACTAAACACTCCACTATGGGCTCCCAGCCTCTGACATCTACTCTGCACATGTTGGTGATGCTAATCCTTCTGATGTGATCACAAGTTCAGGCAATGACTACTCTATTATAGCTGCCACTTGAAAAACAACAATTGTAAGATGTCTTTCATTATAAGATACATTCAAATTTTAGATATGTAAAAATGTGAAAAAAGTGAATCCTAGAATCCATAAAAATTTTAAGAATTCTAGCAAAATATTAAGACATCAATAGTGACATTTAGTAGACTGGAAGAAATATGTACATACAGTTGACTATTTGTTAGGGCAAAATTTCCTGGAACCCCATATTTTTCTCACATCTCTGGTAAAATACTTGAATGTATCTGCAAATATATTCTTTTTATTTCTCCTTTTTAAAGTTAGTAAGTATCCTAAGTAGCATTTTCTTTATAAAGACACATTTTTCTTTTTAAAGTAATTTCCACACTTCTGCTGTATAACACATGAAAGAGTAGATATTCATTTTGTAGATTCAGGACAATATTTTTTCTCAAGCCATCTCATCCTAAACAAAGCCAACAACATATTTCTGCTTTGCTTATTTTTTGTTCTGCTGTGCACCAGGATACACTACATGACTTGACAACTCTCATAGGCTTTACTTAAAAATAAGACCCAGTTTTATTCTACCGTAGAATTTCACAGTCTAGTTGGTAATTTCTAATGCTCCTCTACCATCCCATCGTCTGAAGAGTGGAAGAGCATAGCATCTTTTGTCAAGGATACTTACCAACTAAAAAAAGAATGAACTTCCTTTCTACTTCTTTTCTCAATTGAGAGAAATATTTTCTGAAGCAATAAAACTCACTTATATTATTTTAATTTCTTCAAAATCTGATGTTTAACCCATTTTTTATATCAATTCCTCCAAGGACTTGTCTTATCATACTCAAAATCAAGATTTTAATATTCTAAATTTCTTTTCTCTACATATTATTCATGTCCAAAATGTCACTTATTTTTCTTAACATTCATAAGGTAAAAACATATATTGAATGAAAAACCCAGCAATCTCATGTGGTTGAACTTAATATTATGCTTTTTTATATTTTTTAAAATTATACTTTTTAAAGTTCTGGGGCACATGTGCAGAAGATGCAGGTTTGTTACATAGGTATACATGTACCATGGTGGTTTGCTGCACCCATCAACCCATCATCTGCATTAGGTATTTCTCCTAATGCTACCCCTCACCGCCTGACAAGCCCTGGTGTATGATGTTCCCCTCTCTGTGTCCATGTGTTCTCGTTGTTCAGCTCCCACTTATGAGTGAGAACATGCAGTG
>NW_012116611.1:773867-780435 GCF_000951035.1 Colobus angolensis palliatus
GGTGTTTGGTTTTCTGTTCTTGCGATAGTTTGCGAGAATGATGGTTTCCAGCTTCACCCATGTCCCTGCAAAGGACATGAACTCATCTTTTTTTATGGCTGCATAGTATTCCATGGTGTATATGTGCCACATTTTCTTCATCCAGTCTATCATTGATGGGCATTTGGGTTGGTGCCAAGTCTTTGCTATTGTGAATAGTGCTGCAATAAACATATGTGTGCATGTGTCTTTATAGTAGAAGTATTTATAATCATTTGGGTATATACCCAGTAATGGGATTGCTTGGTCAAATGGTATTTCTAGTTCTAGATCCTTGAGGAATCACCACACTGTTTTCCACAATGGTTGAACTAATTTACACTCCCACAAACAGTGTAAAAGTGCTTCTATTTCTCCACATCCTCTCCAGTATGTGTTGTTTCCTGACTTTTTAATGATCTCCATTCTAAGTGGTGTGAGATGGTATCTCATTGTTGTTTTGATTTGCATTTCTCTAATGACCAGCAATGATGAGCATTTTCTCATATGTTTGTTGGCTGCATAAAAGTCTTCTTTTGAGAAGTGTCTGTTCAAATCCTTCGCTCACATCTTGATGAGGTCATTTGTTTTTTCTTGTAAATTTATTTAAATTCCTTTTAGATTCTGGATATTAGTCCTTTGTCAACTGGATAGACTGCAAAAATTTTCTCCCATTCTGTAGGTTGCCCGTTCCCTCTGATGACAGTTTCTTTTGCTGTGCAGCTCTTTAATTTAATTAGATCTCATTTGTCAATTTTGGCTTTGGTCCCATTGCTTTTGGTGTTTTAGTCATGAAGCCTTTGCACATGCTTATGTCCTGAATGGTATTACCTAGGTTTTCTTCTAGGTTTTTACGGTTTTACGTCTAACATTTAAGTCTCTAATCCATCTTGAGTTAATTTTTGTATAAAGTGTAAGGAAGGATTTCAGTTTCAGCTTTCTGCATATGGCTAGCCAGTTTTCCCAACACCATTTATTAAATAGGGAATCCTTTCCCCATTGCATGTTTTTGTCAGGTTTGTGTGGTGTCATTTCTGAGGCCTCTGTTCCATTCCATTGGTCTATGTATCTGTTTGGTGCCAGTACCATGCTGTTTTGGTTACTGTAGCCTTGTAGTATAGTTTGAAGTCAGGTAGCATGATGCCTCCAACTTTGTTCTTTTTGCTTAGGATTGTCTTGGCAAGGAGGACTCCTTTTTGGTTCCATGTGAAATTTAAAGTAGTTTTTTTCCAATTCTGTGAAGAAAGTTAATGGTAGCATGATGGGGATAGCATTGAATCTATAAATTATCTTGGGCAGTATGGTCATTTTCATGATATTGATTCTTCCCTTTCATGAACCTGGAATGTTTTTCCATTTGTTTGTGTCCTCTCTTATTTCCTTGAGCAGTGGTTTGTAGTTCTCCTTGAAGAGGTCCTTCAAATCCCTTGTAAGTTGTATTCCTAGGTATTTTATTATCTTTGTAGCAATTGTGAATTGGAGTTCACTCATGATTTGACTCTCTGTTTGTCTGTTGTTGGTGTATAGGAATGCTTGTGATATTTGAACACTGATTTTTGTATCCAGAGACTTTGCTGAATTTGCTTATCAGCTTAAGGAGATTTTGTGCTGAGACAATGGGGTTTTCTAAATACACAATCATGTCATCTGCAAACAGAGACAATTTGACTTCCTCTTTTCCTGTTTGAATATTTTTTGTTTATTTCTCTTGCCTGATTGCCCTGGTCACAACTTCCAATACTATGTCGAATAGAAGTAACAAGAGAGGGCATCCTTGTCTTGTGCCAGTTTTCAAAGGAAATGCTTCTAGATTTTGCCTACTCAGTATGATACTGGGTGTAGGTTTGTCATAAATAACTCTTATTATTTCGAGATACATTCCATCAATAACTAGTTTATTCATAGTTTTTAGCATGAAGTGTTGTTGAATTTTGTTGAAGGTCTTCTGTGCATGTATTGAGATAATCATGTGGTTTTTGTCATTGCCCACCAATATTGTGCTTTAATCATTGGTACCACAATTAAGATAATTATCCTATCTTTAACATGGCTTTTCTGGAAAGTCAATCTTGTTATATTCATAGTGGGAAGTTAAGATCCAGAATAAACATGGAAGAGGGCTTCTTAGAGGAAATGAGGGATTGGTAGCATCTATTAAACCACAGAATGTAGGTGTGGATTGCCTTGTCTATCTTTTTTCATCTTTCCTGTGTCTGTTTATGCTTATGTATTGAAATACATGAGTTTCATCTCTGAAAACTGCATCTCAATTGGTACTGGTTACCACCTCTGCTTTAATCAGACACCATGTGTCTTTTTTCCATTCAGCATTAAATTTGCAAGCAAAATTTACTTGAAAAATTTCTTCTAAAACATTTACTTAAAAATAAGGAAAGAAAAATAAACTGATGTGGTGATAAAGGCTGTACAGATTATGTGATCATATATGCCCAGAGCGATTATTTGCTTAAAATCATAAGGTTTGTCGATTAGCCGGTAGGAAAATTGATACTGAAATTCACCTCTCATAATTCTTAGTTAACAGTTTATTCCAAAATCCAGGAGTAAGAAACAGTCCCTCCATTAAAGGAGGATTGTTGTCTGACTGGAGACATTGAAAATACATACACACACAAACACATACACACACACACACCCTTAAATGTAGTATGAATCATGTTCAAAATTTACTGGCTATTTAAGTTTTATCTCATGTAATATTTCTAAAATCGCCAACCCACCAACCTGTGATGATTTTCTTAGTCATCTATTTCTGAAACAGTGTCGTGAAACAAAGCATCCCCAAATTTAGTGGCTTGCTACAACAAATATTTGTTCTTATAATTATATTTCTCTTGTTTCACTGATCCAGGCTAAGCTCAACTGGGTAAGTCTTCTTCAGTCTAGGCAGAATGCTTAATGCTATAGTATCATTGGGGTTGGAGTCAGGTTGTAGATTGAATTCAGGTCTGCAGTGAATGTTTCCTAGCATTCTTAAACCAACACCTACCTATGGCATATTCTTGTCACGGTGAAGGAAAAGAATACAAGAAGCCAAGTCAAACTATGCTAGTATATTTAAGGATTTTGCTTGTAGCCCATATGCTAACATTTTATTGACCAAAGCAAGTTGCTTAGTATTGCCCAATATAAATGAGTGGGGGAAGTATTCTTCCCCCACAATGGGAGAACACTATAAAGTTATATGTCAAACGGCATACATGTATAATCCCATTATGGAGAAGGGAAGACTTAGAGTCAATAATCCATATTCTTATAGATCTTTCTTTTCTTTAGACATCCCAAAGTGTTTCTATGCTTTAGTTATATACTACTAAATATTCTCACTCACCTTTAAAAAAAAAAATGGTAGGTACTCAAAATTATAATGCAGCAAATATGTGGTAGAAATGAGAATAAACCAAAGCTTCTCGGATTCCAAAGTTGGTAATGATAACTGCTGTGGTATAGTGTTGCTTTTACCAGCAAATCATTAGTTCATTGAATATTTTAATTTCTCTATTAACTAGCATAATATCTTGCTAAGAGAACTAACTCAACAAATACTTGTTGAAAGCTTTAAATTCTATTGAGTAACAAACATTTTTATTTGAGCTATCAAAAGGAACTAGATACTGGAATACAGGTTCTATATGTTGGTTGAATCTAATCAGTACACACATACTATACCAATTATTTTAAAGAGAACATATAATATAAAATATGTTAACCAGGTATTACAAAACTGTGAAGGTAAAGGAAGGACTATGAAGTATTACAGGAGTAGTAACTTCAGGCAGCAACTCCTAGCCCCTAGATCTCAGAGAACAAAATGAAGAGCTTTACATTATTAAAAGCTAGAAGGTTGGAGGAGGAGTGCCTTCAAAAAGTTAGGATCAGACAGACTCAACGAGTGCTGGTACCTCTGAAATACCTCAGGTAGCCTGGTCATAGATAAGTGAAAACAGCAACTTGGAACCAATTGATGTTATACCCAATGTCACTGTCAGGGTGAAAACATTGCTGTGATATTATGAGGCAAAATGATGTGAACCATTTTTCTGCTTCAGTAATTTAGTCTCCCTTCTGTCCCCACACCCCTCTACTGCAACTCTATTGCTCTCTCTCTCACTTCCTATTGACAGTGACTATAAAAAAAATCACCTGGCAATAAAGAAATGTGGTTTGTCAAATCCCAGTTACAACATCAAAATACAAATATAGAAAGGTGGGTATAAAACTAAGAGAGAATGATTTATTTATTATTCGATATTCCCTAAAAATACACCATATTTATTTCAACTATAATTTAAAATTTATTAGACTTTTATTTTTTAAAGATGTTCCCAACAAGGGATAAAAATGCAAAGTAATTACTTTGTTTGAGAAAGTGCTTGCTCCTTAGATTGAAGGAGTAGCTTCTTAGTTAAATTAACTTTCAAAGTTTAGTTCAAACAAATTTTTATACTCTCAAAATTTTATTTTTCCTTTTTTAGTACCATATAGGCAAAGGCGCTCTGCTGAAATCATTTTCATATCTAAATAAGTATAAAAATTTAAGAAACTTTTTTATTTGAGGGTACTATAAATGCTAAAGACTGAAATATGTAATACTATACTGTGATTATAATAAGCAGAAACTCATAACAAACAGAAATATATAGCTTTTTTTAAATAAAAATCTTGTCTTCTCATTTTTGCAATCACCTTGGGCAAATCTTTATAAGGAAATCCTTCTCTGTTCAGCTATGTGGACTGTAAAATTATTCTTCTCAAACAAATGAAATGAAAGTGTTCTCTTTATTGGAAATAAAACTTTTTAACAGTTGAAGCAAAAAGAAGTATGAATTTTTTTTTTTTTTTTTTAGTTTCTAGTCATTGGTATGACAAACAGTTTCCAAAAGCTGAAGATGAGACAGGTATGTTTCATCATTATTTTAGAGCTCTTCTCTGATTATTTATGACTAGATTTCAGTAACCATAAAACATATGCTAATCAGTGAATTTAATAAAACATCAACTAAATCTCCGGAAAAAGCAGTAAATAGCTAAATTACATTTAACAGCAATACAATTCAAGAGATTTAGCTATTTAAAACTGTCATATTCCCAGGGAAGAGAAGTAAGACAGAATGTGGCTAAGCTGTAATTTCCTGACAGGCTTCAGAGATAATTGAAATAGCCTATTTTGTCATTTTGTAAAAAGATATTTCACTCTTCAAGTAAGTTCAGCATGCAAATGATGTTTGGAAAGTTTATAAGAGATAAATGAAGTAGCATATCTGAATCCTATATGTGTGTGTATGTGTGTGTGTGTCTGTGAGTGTGTGTGTGTGTATGTGTGTATGTGTGTGTCCGTGTGTGTGTGTGTGTGTGTGTATGTATGTGTACACTCCTTCCCCTCCAAAGAGAGTGGATGTAGTTTCCCAAAAGAGGACAAATAACAAAAATAACTGAGAGTAAGTTGCTAAAGTTTTTGTGAAACAACTCTTCTGAGGAATGTAAATGCAAGGAACTTTTATGCCCTGAAGGCTAAAACGTCATATACACCAAACTTACTGGGAAATCTAAAGAAGCCTGTCTGAATTAGGTTTCCTGTTTGGAGGGAGTATCTTTTTCCAGATCAGTCATTTATAAACAGTGACTCAGTGGTCCCCAATTAAGCTTAGCTATATTTCCACCAATCTCTTGTAGTTTTGTCAAAACTAGTCACAGAAATTACCAAGAGTAATTATGACACATATATTTCAGATTATTACAAATTGAGTAGTGAATAAACATTACTATATGCACCACTCGTCTGACGTTTGTATACCATATTTTCTTCTCTAAAATTGACTAACTTCTCTTTCATAGTATCTCTGAGTACTTTCACTTATTCTTCACTTCTTTGACATCACAACTATACCTTTCTTAATTCTGACATTAAATTCATAATACATATATTAGGCACAAATTTCTGGCAATAGGCATAATGCTTTTCTAGTGTTTTTCAATCTATAATAAACACATAAATCACCTGGAGGTCTTGAAAACATACAGATTCTAATTCAGGGGTTTGGGCATGAAACCTGGGATTTTGTATTTCTAACAAACTTCCATGTTATGTTAATACTGTTGGCTGGATAACCACACTTTGGGTAGCAAGGCCTTAGAGAATCTGGTTCCAGATTCTGCCTCTTTCTTTTTAAATTTCTTTCAGGTCCCAGCATACATTTTTTTTTTTTTTTAGTTTAATTTTGTGCTTGCTTATACTCATTCTCTCTGTCTCATATACAACAACATTTACACAAACAAAATTGTAGTAACTAAAATATTTTTTTTTCCTGTGTAATCAAATTTTTCCTAGACCTCAGCAACCTCTGTATATTATTAAACGCTATTGTAAGAGCAGTAAACAAAATTTTATTGTTTTTTTACCTCACACATTCAAACAGGATATTATTATTATTATTATTATTATTTTTAATTATACTTTAAGTTCTAGGGTACATGTGCATAACGTGCAGGTTTGTTACATATGTATACTTGTGCCATGTTGGTGTGCTGC
>NW_012116611.1:783870-784490 GCF_000951035.1 Colobus angolensis palliatus
TTTCCCCCTCACTTTCAGGCACCCCAATCAGACGTAGATTTGGTCTTTTTACATAATCCCATACTTTTTGCAGGCTTTGTTCATTTCTTTTTCTTTTTTTTTCTTTAGACTTCTCACTTCATTCCATTCATTTGATCCTCAATTGCTGATACTCTTTCTTCCAGTTTATCGAGTCGGTTACTGAAACTTGTGCATTTATCACGTATTTTTCGTGTCATGGTTTTCATCTCTGTCAGTTCGTTTATGGCCTTCTTTGCATTAATTATTCTGGTTATCAATTCTTCCACTCTTTTTTCAAGATTTTTAGTTTATTTGCGCTGGGTATGTAATTCCTCCTTTAGCTCTGAGAAGTTTGATGGTCTGAAGCCTTCTTCTCTCATCTTGTCAAAGTCATTCTCCGTCCAGCTTTGATCCGTTCCTGGCGATGAGCTGTGTTCCTTTGGAGGGGGAGATGTGCTCTTATTTTTTGAATTTCCAGCTTTTCTGCCCTGTTTTTCCCCCATCTTTGTGGTTTTATCTGCCTCTGATCATTGGTGATGGTGAAGTACTGATGGGGTTTTAGTGTGGGTGTCCTTCCTGTTTGTTAGTTTTCCTTCTAACAGTCAGGACCCTCAGCTGTA
>NW_012116611.1:785094-811353 GCF_000951035.1 Colobus angolensis palliatus
TCCCAGTTAGGCTACTCAGGGGTCAGGGACCCACTTGAGCAGGCAGTCTGTCCATTCTCAGATCTCAACCTCCGTGTTGGGAGATCCACTGCTCTCTTCAAAGCTGTCAGTCAGAGTCGTTTGTGGCTGCAGAAGTTTCTGCTTTTTGTTGTTGCTGTTGTTGTTGTTTAGCTGTGCCCTGTCCCCAGAGGTGGAGTCTACAGAGACTGGCAGGCCTCCTTGAGCTGCTGTGAGCTCCACCCAGTTTGAGCTTCCCAAGGCTTTGTTTACATACTTAAGCCTCAGCAATGGTGGGCGCCCCTCCCCCAGCCTCGCTGCTGCCTTGCAGTTAGATCGCACACAGACTGCTGTGCTAGCAATGAGGAAGGCTCCGTGGGCATGGGACCCTCCCGGCCAGGTGTGGGATATAATCTCCTGGTGTGCCCGTTTGCTTAAAGTGCAGTATTGGGGCGGGAGTTACCCGATTTTCCAGGTGTTGTGTGTCTCAGTTCCCCTGGCTAGGAAAAGGGATTCCCTTCCCCCTTGTGCTTCCCAGGTGAGGCAATGCCTCGCCCTGCTTCAGCTCTCACTGGTCGGGCTGCAACAGCTGCTCAGCATCGATTGTCCGGCACTCCCTAGTGAGATGAACCCAGTACCTCAGTTGAAAATGCAGAAGTCACCTGTCTTCTGTGTCGCTCGCGCTGGGAGCTGGAGACTGGAGCTGTTCCTATTCGGCCATCTTGCTCTGCCCTCCCAAACAGGATATTATTAATAGTAATCTCAGAGTTGCCGCACAAATATTTATGGAGTCTGCAGCATTATCTAATATGCAAATGAGAATGTCTATTTCCATGGAGTATTATTTCTGCTCAACTCATTCTTAATGACTATATATCTGCTGGTCATCATTATCTCCTGCTGCTTCTGAAGTAACAAGAGTCCACGAGATGGAAATCCTGCAGTGTTCCATGTTGCAATAGGGAAAAATAGTTTTTATTCTCCTTTCACATTAGAAGTATTGGAGTGTTATCAAAGCATTATTGCTTGTATCACAGTATTTCATAGAACAATTAGTGGTAGATGACTATCAGTTTTGGCTTAGAGTCTCCTTACTCTCTCTAGATGAATCATCCTTTAATCCAATGGATAACTGGGAAGATAAATTAGGCTAAACTGTAAATAACATGATGTTTGTATAATGCTCCCTCACCAATTCTCACAATAAAGGCTTCGTATTTGATCAGGATAGTCGTATCTAGCTACTTTTCTGTCAATATATATCTTGGGATACTTTTTAGCACCTCTACTCAAGTAGACTTCCAGAAAATGCTATCCACCATTTTTTCTAACAGTTCCCCAGACAAATCCACACACCAGTGAATCTCAGGCCATGAACAGTCTGGCAATTCAAGTTGAAAGTAAAATCACCACACACCTGTTCTTTAGATACCAATTTATTCCCTTTTAAATAATAGAAGTGATACATCCTTCAAAACACGTGTGATTAATTCTCATCTTAATCTTTTTTCCTTAAGCATGCTTACTAACCCACTCTTTCTAATTCACTTTTATGAGCAATCAATTAGTTTTTAAATATAGATCATTTTATCTTTTTGTCTGTTCTTCCTTAATAAATTTTAATATTATTGAGAACAAAGGCCACACATAGACATCCAGGTGTGTACAATTGTTATTTGCTGAAAGGGTTTGAAAAATCATTGTTGACCGAACAGTAATGAAAATATGTGACCATAAGTAGATGCTAAAGTTTTATTGGGCTAGGAGTTTTTTTATAGAGTTCCAAAATGCCCAAGCCTGATAACAGGCATAAATATGAAGAGCTACATTATTATAAAATATACTATATATAAAATATAATACATATTTATATTATAAAAATAATTTAATGTTTATGCTTTGCTTACAGTGGTAGCTATAAGAAAGCTATATATAAAAGATATGGATGTCTCATAAGTGGCTGAGAAAAAAATTGTGAACGTGTGAATGTTAGAAGTTTATTAGATTTAACATGTGTAATAGTTGAGATCTCTGTAATAATATACTTGGAGCAAAAGTGTCATTCCACTTAGCAGTTTTTAAGGATAACTTTTCCTTTCCTTGCAAAACTATCTGTAAAGAAGATAAAAATAAAAGCATTTATTTTTCATATCCCATCACCACCTGTTGTTTCCATGCAGATTATATTTACAGACACACAGTTCATCATTCTTTATTGTGTAAAAATACCCCCACTGTATGTCAATTGAAAGAGACTGAATTATTTGTTGGCTTGAAGAAAAATGCGTTATGAATCATGGTGCTGTTTGAAAATTACAGGTGTAAAAACAACAGGGAAAAATTTTGTTATCTGAACCCATGTGAGATATCGTTTTGTGGAATGTATTACTTTTTTGTAAATTTAGAACCTACTTCTGGTTTTTATCATATTTGTTTTGTGCAGCTGTAACTGAATACCTGAGAGTATGTAATTTATAATGAACAAAAATGTATTTCTTACAATTCCAGATGCTGGGAAGTCAATGATCTGGGTCCTGATAGCTGGCAAGAGCCTTTCTGATGTGTCAGACATAACATGGACAAAGTTATCACATTACAAAAGGGCAAAGAGAGGGCAAGATAGACTAAAAGGGGCTGAACTTGTCCTTTCACAGTGAACCCACTCCTGAAATAATGGCATTAAACTATTCATGAAAGTGTAGCCATTATGGGTCATTCACCTCCTTAAAGGCCCTAATTCTTAATACTGTTACAAGGGCACTTAAATTTCAACATGAGTTTTGGAAGGACAAACATTCAAACCATAGCAGTGTGCCCCTTGTCTCACAAAACTCATGTCCTTCTCACATCCAAAATACACTTATTCCATCTCAATAGTCTGAAGAGTCTTAACTTGTTCTAGCACCAACTTAGAAGTCCAAAGTCTCCTCTAAATGTCACGCAAGTGAGACTCAGGCATAATTCATGCTGAGGCAAATTGCTATCCTGTCCTGCAGTGAGCCTGTGAAATCAAGCAAGTTATGTATTTCCAAACTAAAATGTTAGAACAAGCATGAGCTAGACGTACCATTTAAATATATGATGTTTTTCCTAATAAGAAGCGTTGAGGCATTGTTTCTGACATTATAAAGATAAAAAAGGTTTTTAACATATGTACTTTTATATCACACATTATCTTCACTTTCAAACCTCACAGTTACAGTTCTTGGTATATCATATCAATTTTGATCAAGTGGAATTATTTCAGCATCACAAATCCATTCACAGGATGGCATTCTAGATACATAGGAAAAATAGGAAATTGATTGTACTAAAAAAACATAGTTTTTTAAATATATGTTTAGAATTTCAAATTAGAAGTCTGGTCTAAGTTTAGATATCTATTACTTTCTATGTGGCAATTTCATATTCAAAGTAAAGATGTAGCAATTCCAGTAGACCTATGATATTTGTGTATATGCCGGGAGATCCTTGTGAATCTACCAGTTGATAAATGTTTTTGTAGCATATAAGTTCTCCTATAAAATGCAATAATTATTTTTTTAAATGAGTAATCTTTTTAGATAATTTTAATTATTTTATGATAAACAGAAAAAAGTCTGATTGAATCTGAGTTCTTCATTCTAGACATATTCTCACACTACATATAATTTTATTCTAGTCTTATTCTCTCCATGATACTAACTTCAACTGTTAAAAATGCCACTTTCTTTACACTGCATTAGTTTCTCTATTGTAATTATAAGTACTAGCAGTTCACATTAATTTCAGGAGAATTTTTCTTCAAGCAATGATGTTTTCATCATATCAATAAAAATAATGTAAATTTTGAACAAAATAAATATAATTGAAATGTAGACGTTGGATAAGCATTTACATTTACTCATTGCTAAGATGCTCATTTCAATACACTTACCTGATAGGACCTAGAATAAAGTCTGTGATTTGGAAAACATTTTAAAAAACAATATATAAAATTGACATTTTTGGTACTGTACCTTCCTTCCATGGAAAATCATTCCATAGGGTTATACTACACTGTACTTTATCAACTTGGCTAAGCTAGGAACTATGTGTCTCAGATTCACATTGCGAAAATATATCAGATTAGAGTTAGCCAAAAACAGATCTTTTGTGAGATTTGAAAAGCAGGAATGAAGAAGAAACCAATACTTTTGAAAACACTGGAAAAATGACAAAGTGATAAATGGAAACTTATGTCTAGTAGTCTCCATTTTCCAGTGTATTTTCTCAAATTTTTTATCATCCTTTCATGAATGGTGCCACCAAGTACTTGACTACCATTCACTTAGAGGCAATATCTTCAAGAGACGTCTCCACAGAGCTCCTTCTTCCTGGGTTCAGTTCAGTAGCCAGGCACATATAATCTCTGGGCGTTTCTTGCAATCTGTGATCTGCCTACTGAGACCACTACTTATTATGTGGTGCGATTATTGTGGTTATGTGATTATTATGGTTATATTACGGTTATTATTATGGATAGTAATTTTATCCCCCTTCTATAATTTCACTTTTCCAGAAATTTTAATGCAAGTGGTTATTTCTAATATCATGTTTCCACAATGATTTCTGTGTCTCTTCAATCATGATTAATCTCTCATATGCATAGATTCTTTACAGATCTGCTGTGGGTGGAGGAAAGAAGTGGTTAGTGCTTAACAAAGTAAATAAAATGCTAGATTAAAAACAATTGCTAGCTATTTAATGTTTGAAATTTTAATTTCAATAAGTTTTAATTTACTCATCAGTAAAATATCAGTAACAATAGTGTATATAACTAATTGAGTTACTGGGGAAATCAAGTATATTACATGGCAGGTGTTTAGTATTTTAATACATGCAAACTAGCTTGGTTATGTAAAGTTAAATATGTTTATTTACTTTAGGACATATCAGGGATTTGAATATGCTGAAGCATATCCTTAGGAGAAGAAAAAAAAGAGTGGAAGAAGAAAGGAAAGAAAGAAAGAAGAAAGGAAGAAAGAAAGAAAGAAAGAAAAAAGAAAGAGAGGGAAAGAAAGAGAAAGAAAGAAGAAGAAAAAGAAAGAAAGAGGAAGGAAGGAGAAAGAAAGAAAAAGAAAGAAAGAAAGAAAGAAAGAAAGAAGAAAGAAAGAAGGAAAGAGAAAGAAAAAGAAAGGAAAGAAGGAAGGAGAAAGAAAGAAGAAAGAAAGAAAGAAAAAGAAAGAAAAAGAAGGAAGGAAGGAGAAAGAAAGAATAAAGAAAGAAAGAGAGAAAGATAAATAAAAAGAAAGGAAGGAAGGAGAAAGAAAGAAAGAAAGACGTTTTGTTACATAATAATAGCTACAAGAAGTGTTTGTACAAAATAATGGCATAGCAATGGTAGTGGGAAAGATTGAACTAGACACAATTACTAAGGGAGTTTATTATACGTAATTATAAAGGAAAAACAAAGCTAATTAAAATTCAAACAGCTTTTAATTATTATCATGTGAAGACAATTCTGAACGACGTCTACAATAAACAACACTTCCAGAGAAAAGCATTTGTGGGTCAAAATGCTAAACAATTGCTGCTGCTTATGTTGAATTTTAAGTACATATCTATATATCTTCATCTACCTATATACGTCTCTCTCTGTAAAATCAGCTTGTTTGTATCACTTATACTTTCATAAACATTGTATTCTACGTGGAAGTTAATTCAGAGATCTAGTTATATAGGTTGTCCTAGCATGTGTAAACTCTATTAGATTTGTTTCTATGTAGTAAAATAAAAACTTCAGCCAGATTAAATTTAAAAGAGTTTAATTGAGCAATAAATGATTCACTAATTGGGCAGCCTCCAGAATCATAGCAAATTCAGAGACACTCCAGGGGTGCCTCGTGGTCAGAACAAATTTATAGACAAAAAGGTAAAGTGACGTACAGGAATTGGAAGTGAGGTACAGAAACAGTGAGATTGGTTACAACTCAGCATTTGCCTTATTTGAATGCAATTTGAACATTCAACAGTTTATGAGTGGTTGAAGTATGACTACTGGGATTGGCCAACACTCAGCTATTGTTACAGGTATATACTACTAAGTTAGGTTTTCAATTTTGTCTGACTATTAAGCTAGGTTACAGTTCATCCACAAGAATTCAAATATAGAAGTATGGAGTTATTTTCAGGCCATATTTAGTGTGCTTTAACATATGTGATGTCATATATTCCTGTAATTAATCAGTAGATTTTAAATTACAATGTTCAATTTTGTCATTCTATGGAACCACTTGGAGTTTATATTTTTCTTTAAAATTTAAAGAAATAAAATTTCACTATCAGTATCTATTTGTATTTCAAAAACTACATGGATATAATAAAAGAGTAATAATGTGTTACTTTGGTTATTTTTGGTGCTATATTCTTTATTTTATTTTTGACTGGTGCTTTGTCTCATGATTAATTAAAATAATTTTATTAAATAGAAGTGGGAGCTGCTAAAACAGGACCTACTCCAGATATCAAATATTCTAGATAGGTATGCCACTGCACACATTAGCAGTTTAGGAAATGATTAATTACTATATAAAATGCATTATGACCTATTAAAAATGTATAAAAACAGAAAATAGGAAACCTGAGTTCTACTGAGGTATACATTGACATAATTATTTTATATTAAACATACCAAGTGTCATTACTGGTGTTAAAATATGAATATCTAGAAAATAAACAATAAACCATTCCTATAAAAAAAGAAGGCAATTTCATCAAAGCCACAGTAATTCAGCTGTAAAGATTGGTCTGTGGCTTAATAAAGACATAAAAACAAAAAGAGAGAAAAGGAGTTTTATCAAATGTAATTTTTCTAAAGTTTCAAAAACATTGAAGACAATGAGAGAAAAGATAAAGGTCAGCATGAGGAAAACATAAAGCATTTAAAATTTTTTCAAGTTAGGTTTAGAGAGCATAGATGAAAACATATAAGCAGTAGCTTCTGTGCTTGTGATATGTTATTTTATATTAAAGATGTTATACTGTATACTCAAAATGAGATTGGAAAACCTGCATTTCAAAAACTCATTAATAAATTTAACAGAAAGAAAAATATAACACATAACAATTAATTGGTACATAAATATATTTTTGAAAAAATGAATTTTCTGCTATGATCCGACAAAGATTTCAAAACAATAATTTTAAAATAAATACACTTGTTCCAATTCTCAGAAATAATGTTTTCAACTTCTCTCCATTCAGTATTATGTTGGCTGTGGGTTTGTCATAGATGGCATTTATTAAATTTAGCTATGTCTCTCGCATGTCAGTTTCTCTGAGTGCATTAGTCATAAAGGGATGCTGACTTGTGTCAAACGCTTTTACTGCATCTATTGAGATGATCATGTGATTTTTGTTTTTAATTCCGTTTATGCAGTGTATCACATTTTTTGAATTGCATGTGTTAAACCCTCCCTGCATCCCTGGTATAAAACTCCCTTGATCATGGTGAATTGTCTTTTTGTTATGTTTTGGGATTTGGTTAGCTATTATTTTGTTAAAGATTTTAGCATCTGTGTTCATCAAGGATATCGGTCTGTAGTTTTCTTTTTTGGTTATTTCCTTTCCTGGTTTGGGTACTTTTGTGATTCTGGTGTCATAGAATGATCTAGAGAGGGTCCCTTCTTTCTCTGTCTTGTGGAATACTGCCAATAGGATTGGTAGCAATTTTACTTTGACTATGTGGTAGACAAAACTCCTCTTGAACATGATACTGGAAGTCCTAGACAGAGCAATCAGACAAGAGAAAGAATAAAGGGCGTCCAAACCGGTAAAGAGGAAGTCAAACTGTCACTGTTTGCTGATGATATGATTGTTTACCTAGAAAATTCTAAAGATTCCTTCAGAAACTCCTAGAACTGATAAAAGAATTCAGCAAAGTTTCCAGATACAAAATTAATGTACACAAACCAGTAGCTCTTCTATATACCAACAGTGACCAGGCTGACAATCAAATCAAGAACTCAATCCCTTTTATCATAGCCGCAAAAAAAAAAAAAAAAAAAAGAAAGAAACGAATATACCTAACCAAGCAGGTGAAAGACCTCTACAAAGAAAACTACAAAACACTGCTGAAAGAAATCACAGATGACACAAACAAATAGAAATATATCTCATGCTCATTGATGGGTGGAATCAATATTGTGAAAATGGCCATATTGCCAAAAGCAATCTACAAATTCAATGCAATTCCCATCAAAATATCACCATCATTCTTCACAGATTTAGAAATAAAACAATCCTGAAATTCATATGGAACCAAAAAAGAGCCTTCATAGACAAAACAAGACTAAGCAGGAAGAACAAATCTGAAGACATTACATTACCCGATTTCAAACTATACCACAATGCCACAGTCACCAAAACAGCATAGTACAGGTATAAAAATGGGCACATAGACTAATGGAAAAGAATAGATAACCAAGAAATAAACCCAAATACTTACAGCAAACCGATCTTTGACAAAGCAAACAAAAACATAAAATGGGGAAAAGACGCCCTATTCAACCAATGGTGCTGGGATAATTGAAAAGACACATGTAGGAAAATGAAACTGCATTCTCATCTCTCACTTTATACAAAAATCAACTCAAGATGAATCAAGAACTTAAATCTAAGACTTGATACTATAAAAATTCTAGAAAGTAACGTTGGAAGAACCCTTCTAGACATTGGTTTAGGCAAGGATTTCAAGACCAATAACCCAAAAGCAAATGTAATAAAGCAACAATAAATAGCTTGGACTTAATTAAACTGAAGACCTTTTGCATGGCAAAAGGAACAGTCAGCAGAGTAAACAGACAACCCACAGAGTGGAAGAAAATCTACACAATATATATATGTGACAAAGACCTAATATCCAGACTCTACAATGAACTCAAACAAATAGCAAGAAAAAAAAGAAAAAAAAAAAATCCCATCAAAAAGTGGGCTAAGGATATGACTTGTCAGTTCTCAAAAGATATATAAATGGTAAACAAACATATGATGAAATGCTCAACATCACTAATAATCAGGAAAACGCAAATCAAAACACAATGTGATACCACCTTACTCCTGCAAGAATGGCCATAACCAAAGAATAAAAAAAAATTATAGATGTTGGTGTGAAATTAGTAAACAGGGTACCCTTTACACTGCTGGTGGGAATGTAAACTAGTTCAACCACTCTGTAAAACAGTGTGGAGATTCCTTAGAAAACTAAAAGTAGAACTACCATTTGATCCAACAATTCCACTATTGTGTATCTACCCAGAGGAAAAGAAGTAATTATATGAAAAAAATATACTTGTACCAGCATGTTTATAGCAGCATAATTTGCAATTGCAAAAATGTGGAACCAACCCAAATGCCCATCAATCACTGAATGGATAAAGAAACTGTGAGATATATATATATATATATAAAATATATTTATATTTATATTTGAATACTATTCAGCCATAAAAAGCAATGAATTAATGACATTCACAGCAACCTGGATGAGATTGGAGACTATTATTATAAGTGAAGTAACTCAGGAATGGAAAAACAAACATTGTATGTTCTCACTTATAAGGGGGAGTTAAGCTGTGAGGATGCAAAGGCATAAGAAAGATGCGATGGACTTTGGAGACTTGAGGAAAAGGGTGGGAAGTGGGTGAGGGACAAAAGACTACAAATTGAGTGCAGTGTATACTGATCGGGTGATGGGTGCACTAAAATCTCACAAATCACCACTAAAAAACTTATTCATGTAACCAAACATCACTTTATGTTCGTATTTCCACCAACATTCTGTACACATATATTGATAAATTTTCTTATTTTTTTTTCTTTTTTCCTTGTTTGTTGTTTATTTATTTATTTATTTTGAGATGGAGTCTCACTCTGTTGCCCAGGATGGAGTGCAGTGACACCATCTCAGCTCACTGCAATCTCCACATCCTGGGTTCAAGTGATTTTCCTGACTCAGCCTCCTGAGTAGCTGGGATTACAAGCACATGACACTATGCCCCGCTAAATCATGTATTTTTAGTAGAGATTGGGTTTCACTGTGTTGGTCAGGCTGCTATCAATCTCCTGACATCTGGTGATCTGTCCACCTGCACCTCCCAAAGTGCTGTGATTACAGGTGTCAGCCACCAGGCCAGCCTACTGATAAATTTTCTAAGAAGCAGCAGCTTTGTTTACAACTCCTTTTTTTCTAACCCTTCATCAGAATCACTTTTAAAAGTTTCCTCACTGAAATCTTAACATTTTCTAGAATGCACCATAAAACTCTTTCAGCCTCTACTTATTTCCTTCAATATTAAACATTTACAATTTGGTATATAATATGTGTATTGACATTTATAATTTTGAAATATATCATAGGTTGAGAATAGTATGTAAAATATACATATACAGTAGAATAAAGAGTTTTAAAATGAAAATCTGCATGATCACCACATAGGTCAAGAAATGGAACATTTCCAGCACCACAGAAGACATGTGACTCTCTTCCTACTTATAGCACATTTCCCCCACACAGATATCAACTACCTGCCATGACCTCCAAAAAATGGTGACATTTCTGGTAACAATTTCCTTGGTTTTCTTTATATATTTTTGCTGATTGATGGAGCCTTTGAAAGCATAGTTTTACCTGTTTTTGAAATACATATCAATGCAATTTCATGGTTTTCCATTTGCCCTCCAAAAAGTATGTTTTTTGCATATATACCTGCTTCTTTCCATGAATATTGTTTGCATCATATATTCATATTATTGTTTGAAACTAGCTTATTCATTCTCATTCATAAAAATTACAGTTGACAAAAAATTTGAATTTTGGGAGGCAGGATTGAAATGTACCATCAGATCTCGTGAGACTCATTCACTATCACGAGAACAGCACCAGAACAACTTTATATAGTCTATTATTTATGAACATTCATATTACTCCCCAAGTTTAGGTAATGTGAATGATGCTTCTGTGAGCATTCTTATAGATGAATCCTGGTAAACATGTGTAGCTATTTCTTTAAGACTATATACCTAGGAGTGGAATTGATAGGCTAGGCTTTAGGAATATATTAAATTTACTAGATAATTCTAAATCTTTTTGAAATTGTTATACCAATTCACATGCTCACCAGCAATGTATCAATGTTCTCCCCATCCATTCTAACAGTGTTGGTCAACTATTGGATCTGTAGTGGGCATATATTAAGTTTTCTTATTAATTCTCTCAAGAGAAGTTATATATGTTAAACATGAAATGATAGGCTTTGGTGCACTAAAAAGTTAATCTTGAAATCTCAGTGGTTTAATACAATAAAAATTTATTTTTCATCCACATTACATATTCGCCACAGGTCAGTGAGTGGCTGTTCCACAGTATTATTCATGGACCCAGCCTGAAAAATAATCTGCCACCTTGTAATAGTGCCATCTGTATTATATAGCTTCTGAGGTTGTCACTGAAGAGAAATAAAGGAATGCATGCAGCATACCAGCTTTAGACTAACAATATGTGACTAACAATATGTCTAACATATGACTAACATATGACTAACATATGACTAACATATGTGACTAACATATGTGACTAACAATATGACCAGAAACAGACGAATTGCCCTCACTTTACTGAAAAGAAAGCTGAGAAATGTAGAACTTTACGCATTATTTACTGAGCATCAAATGATGCTGCCACGTGTAAGATTATTGCATAAGTTTCACTTTAGAAATTCATAGATTCCAGCCAGGCGCGGTGGCTCACATCTGTAAACCCAGCCCTCTGGAAGGCCGAGGCAGACAGATAACCTGAGGTCAGGAGTTCAAGACCAGCCTGGCTAACGTGGTAAGACTCCATCTCTACTAAAAATACAAAAATTAGTCAAACATGGTGGCATGCACCTGTAGTCCCAACTACTCGGGACACTGAGGCAGGAGAATCTCTTGAATCTGGGAGGCATATACAATTTCTGTTTTGTTTGTATTATTATTATAAAAATACACATTTGTCTCCTGTTATGAAAGATAATTTTATTTTTACATTGCTTCAGTTTGTCATCATAAGTAAGTATACATGATTGTATTAGTCTGTTTTCATTCTGCTGATAAAGATAGCCCCAAGACTATGAAGAAAAAGAGGTTTAATGAACTTACAGTTTCACATGGTTAGGGAGGCCTCACAGTCATGGCAGAAGGTATGGAGGAGCAAGGCACATCTTCCATGGATGGTGGCAGACAAAGTGATAGCTTGTGCAGGGAAACTTCAATTTTTAAAACCATCAGATCTCGTGAGACTCATTCACTGTCATGAGAACAGCACAAGAAAGACCTGCCCCCATAATTCAGTCACCCCCGCACCAGGTTCCTCCCACGAATGTGGAAACTGTGGGAGTTACAATTTAAGAAGAGATTTGGGTCGGGCACAGCCTAACTATATGATTGTAGGGACTGAAACTGCCTCTGTGAAAATTATAACTGAGGAAATTATGACAGTGAAAGAGATCAGATCTAACCAAATCTCTCTTGCTTCTAATCTTTAAGCTGTCCTTGTTCATTCTTGGGTATAGGCTGAACTAACTTTCAGAATAAATTGAGTTAATGGTTTGACTCTGAAACAAAATTGTTAATAGCCTTTTCCCAAAACGACCCCCTTTTTGCCTGGGGATCTGCCTTTGAGGGACAAACAAAGTAGCTTAAAAAAGCTACAAAATTAGAAATTACAGTTTAGGGGTCATGCAGCCTCTGGCTCCAACAATCTGAACCTTCCCAAATTGCTCCTGGGGATATCATCACTACTGTAAAACCTAAAATGAGTGCATGGGATATTTTGCAGACCCTCCACTCCATGAATCAGCTGACACCACCCAGACTGGTAATATGGCTCAACCGGTTCTGGCATCCCACCCACGAACAGGAGACAGCAAGAAAACCTCACTTCAACCCCCTATGATTCCATCTCCAACCTGACCAATCAGCATGCCCCACTTTCCAGCCAAATTCTCTTTAAAACCTTTGATCCTCGAATTTTAGGGAAGACTGACTTGAGTAATAATAAAACTCTGGTCTCCAGCACACCCAGCTCTGCATGAATTACACCCTCTCCATTGCAATTTTCTTGTCTTGACAAATTGATTCTGTCTAGGTAGTGGACAAGGAGAACCAATTGGTCAGTTACAGTATTTCTTAGCAAACTTGCCAGAATATCAAGACAATATGAATATTATTATTATTTAAGTAGTGGGGTAAATAGATGTCCCGATTTTTTCTAGCTGAAACAGACTCTATGGTAGGGAAGTTTCAATTATTATCTTATAAAGTGGCTATAGAATGATTTCATAGGTATCTACATTGCAAATTTAAAATTACATTTATATCTAATTTTCACCCCACAGGAAACTTAAAGGTATAATTAATCCAGGACATACACTAAAATCAACAATCTATTGTCGACAAAGTTTCAATTACCAACAGTGAATAATGCATACAGGGCTTTTACATGATAGGTCACTTATTATTTTAAGCACTTTAATTATTAGAACTCATTAGCACATTATGACCAAAGTCTTTTTAACATGTATAGATTGCAATAAAAATCAGTTAAAGAACTAAAATTTGACATATTGATTTTCTCCTGCTTCATTCGAAAACTAATTTAAATACGTATTTTACTTTCAAAGTTAGTTATTATATCATATTTCTCTGTCAAAATCCTTTTACAGTCTGTGTCTTGGTGGTAACCATAATGTGAATCGGAATTTCATCATGAGCTTTTGAACTGGCCTAGAGCTCTAGCCTAATCTAATTAATTTAATTTAACCCTCTCAAATTTCAAGACTCAGTTAAAGCAATATATGTAATATGACTATCAATACTACTCTGAAATGCGTAAGTATCCTAAAATACTTTGTCCCCACTCCTTCCATAAGAACTATCATTTACTTGGAGCTTACTATTTGACAAAAAATTTGAATACATTATTTTTACAATAGCTGTATATAAAAGAAAATAATATTATTTCCAGAGCACGAGATAAATTGTCTTACCCAAGCTTGCACACTTAGTAAATTACAGAGCCAGGATTTGAATATGTTTCTGTCTGGTCCCTAACTCTACCCCTTTCCCACTCTACCACAATTCATTTAGTAAAATACAATTTCCTTATTTAACTGTTCGTTTTTCCTTTATTATTTAGATTGATCCAGTTTATTGAGAAACCCAAAGAATATTATCAGCTGGACTGGCTGTGGCTTTCCTAGGGCTTTACTAGGCAAGGGCTGCATTTGGTTAAGTAGGAAGAATCCTTTAATATGAGGATAAAAGAGGGAAAAAATAAAGCAAAAATTTATCTTTGTTAAAACTCAAACAGTAGAAAACAGTAAAGAAAATGTTTCAATTTAAGAATCAGAATAATAGATTATTATTAATAATCGATTATTATCAGAATTATAATCCATTATTGATTATTATTAATAATCAATAATAAGAAATTACTATCATTCATTCCTAATATTAAAATTAGTCTTAAGATAATGCTTTTTCCTTTAAAATACATTGCAACTTTTTATCCTAATGTTTAGCATCGACAGTTTGTTGTTCTAAATGTTTCAACAAAAATTTTTCCACAATATTATGCCCTACTAGAAATATAAGGAGATCTGAGTTTGACTTCAAACTAGAATATTCATTGATGTAGTTGGTCAAAGGAAATGCAATGAGCAGTAAAGTTTTTGTAGATATGAAAGGAGCTATCTCAACTAAACACAGTAATTACAGCCAACATCATTGATGCTTTTTATACAATAAAGAAAACTTTAAAATTATACCATTTTACTAGGCATATGATATGAGTTCTAATACTTGTGCATTTCAAGGTTTTAACAGAGGGAAATGCAGTGTAGATACTTAATAGCAGACAATAGTAGCATCCTGTAGATGTATTATCCTTATAGGTAAAGAGTTGTCAAAAGAATTGTGACCTCTGCTTAATGTATCAGAGGTGAAAGAGTGCAATTTAACTTCTCTCCTTGGAGAAAGCACATTTCTCTTTTTTTATTCCTCCAAAGTATTCATATTCTTTCTTAATCACATCCAAACATTAGTCTGTATTTCACAGAGATTAAGATAACATATTGTGCAGCTAAGAGTCATCTACATTGAAACTTCGCCTTTGATACTTACTATTTATGTGACTTTGGTGAAGTTCATTTACTTTGTCAAGCCTCGGTTTTCTCATCTATAAAATAAGGATAACGATTTCTCCTGCCTCCTGTGCTGTAAGAACTGAGACAATATGTATACTCACACATGTTTTACACATAGTGTCTAGAAAGTAGTGAGCTCACAATAAATTTTAGCTTTTTCCATTGATGGTTCTTATTACAAATACAAATATTTCCTTAATTTTATTATGTTTATACATCATGTGGAGAAACTGCTTTGTAAAAGAATTGCATGTCACTTAACTATATAATAAAACTCCTAAAGTGAAAACATCAACTCCCCAAAGACAAGCAGGTTTAGAAAAACAAGTATTACTAGGTTACTGAATAATACCTTCTACTCATTAATATAAATTATTTACTAAGACAATAAAAAGTATGAGGGAATTAGTAACTTAGTTCTCAAGTAAAAGCTATCTACATATCTTACATTTAAAAGTGTTCAACCTTTGTCTTACTCTTTTGTTTCAATAAACATCATCTATATTACTCACCCAAGCTGGATATCTTGCAGTACTTAATAACAGAATGCTAACTCAGCACCCCCTACTAAATGGTCAGAAAATCTTGCCTCCTGAATTTCTCTTGGGTCTGTTCACTTCCCTCTATAAATTGCCATTGTCATGATTCAGGCCTACATCATATTTCTACATAGTCTGCTTTGGAGCCAAATGTCCCACTAAAGCAGAATGAAGATCTATGTATTTATGTGGGTTTATCTCTTCTACTAGATTTAGATTTTATGTAACAATTTACCGCTGATTCTTCCATATCTTGCATTTTTATATCTAATAAAAGGTCATTGCATTAGATGATAAACCAGCACTTGTGAAATCAGGCCATTTCTCTATCTTGTTTTGTACAGAATCCTGATTATCCATTACAATATGCCACTCTCTCTACAGAAACAGAATAAAAGCACTTGACCTTTTTGATCTCAGTTATTTCTTGGCTTCTGCTAGCTTTTCAATGTGTTTGTTCTTGCTTCTCTAGCTATTGTAGTATGATATCAAGGTGTGATTTTAGATCTTTCCAGCTTTCTGATGTGAGCATTTAGTGCTATAAATTTCCCTCTTAACACTGCTTTAGCTCTGTCCCATAGATTCTAGTATGTTGTGTCTTTGTTTTCATTGGTTTCAAAGAACTTCTTTATTACCTCCTTAATTTCGTTATTTACCCAGTAGCCATTCAGGAGCAGGTTGTTCAATTTCCATGTAGTTGTGCAGTATTGACTGAGTTTCTTAATCCTGATTTCTAATTTGATTGCACTGAGAGACTGTTTGCTATCATTTCTGTTCTTCTGCATTTGCTGAGAAATGTTTTACTTCCAATTATGTGGTCGATTTTAGAATCAGTGCTATGTGGCACTGAGAAGAATGTATATTCTGTTGATTTGTGTTGGAGAGTTCTGTAGATGTCTATTAGGTCTGCTTTATCCAGAACTGAGTTCAAGTCCTGGGTATGCTTGTGAATTTTCTGTCCCATTGATCTGTCTAATATTGACAGTTTGGTGTTAAAGTCTCCCACTACTATTGTGTGGGAGTCTAAGTCTCTTTGTAGGTCTCTACGAAGTTTCTTTATGAATCCAGGTGATTCTGCATTGGGTGCACATATATTTAGTATAGTTAGCTCTTCTTGTTTCATTGATCCCTTTACCATTATATAATGCTCTTCTTTGTCTTTTCTGATCTTTTGTTGGTTTAAAGTCTGTTTTATTGGAGACTAGGATTGCAACAGTCTTAAAAATTGTTGGTAAAATGCAAATGTCATTAAAATATAAACATGTGGTCTAAATTATGCAGGTCAGTTAATAGGTTTGTTAAATGTTTTAATATTATAAACTGGTTCTTTGGCTTTTGAGAACTGTTCAAATTGTCTGCTTCACAATTGGTAAGGCCTGAGGACATATCCAATTAACCATGCTTTTAACTATGCTGGAAGGAATAAAACATTATCAGTGCCTAGTGCATAATAAAAACAACTTACTAGACTCTACATTAAAGTTAACTATTGCTAAGATTTACCATTATAACATGCAACTGAGACCACTGAAAATTGATTTACATGCAAGGTGTGTAAAAGCAGTAAAATGTATTTTTAGTAAAAGATTGTAAGAAGGCCTTTGGGAGGCCGAGGCAGGTGGATCACGAGGTCAGGAGATAGACACCATTCTGGTTAACATGGTGAAACCCCGTCTCTACTGAAAATACAAAAAATTAGCCGGACGTGGTGGTGGGCACCTGTATAGTCCCAGCTACTCGGGAGGCTGAGGCAGGAGAATGGCGTGAACCCAGGAGGCGGAGCTTGCCATGAGCTGAGATCGCACCACTGCACTCCAGTCTGGACAACAGAGTGAGACTCCATCTCAAAAAAAAAAAAGAAAGAAAAAAAAAAGATTATAAGAAGGCATCAAATGTAAATTTTTACCTCGGGTTAAAAGATCGTTTTGAATTGGATGAGGTAAACCTGAAGGCTTAAACAAGTTGTGGAAGGATTATAAAAATTAATCTTGCAAAAGAAATTATATGTGTAAACATCTTAACTAAATTCAAAAGGGTAATATATGGTTATTCCGTAAAGTGTCCACTGAAATAAGAGAGCACAACAACGTTCCCTTAAAACACTAATCTCTTTAGCAAAATTTGTAAAGGGTTATAAAAGATTTAACAGTTATCTACACACACACACACACACACAAATTACATTTATAAGAACTAAAAATTAGGTGAGCACTCAGAGTACCTGCTTTTAATTTAATAAGTTACTGGAAGAGACACTAAAGAGGTAAAAAAAAAAAAAAAAAAAACAGTCTTGAATCACTGATGCTAGCTCTCCCCCATCCACCAGTAGTGGAAGCATAATGTGGACAGTGTTTCTATGCCCTGAGGAGAGAAAGATGCCAGCAATTGTGAGGCATTTAACTCAGTGCTGCCCTTATTATAGCAGAAAAGAAAACTGAACCAAACTCAGCTGATGCCAGTCACAGAAGGTGCAATTAAACCAGCCCTAAGCAGAGAGGAATCACTGATTCCAGGGGTCTGAAATTGAGTTTCCACAGGCCTTGTCACCATGGGCTAAAGGGTTCTGGGGTCCCAAATAAACTTGGAAGGCAGTCTAGTCAACAATGATTGCAACACCTAGGTGAGTCCTAAGGTTGAATTGGGCCCAAAGACAGTGGATTTGAGGGCATGCAATGTACTGAGACACAAGGCAGAGCAGAAAAGGGAGTCCTGGCATTACCCTACCATTAGCAACAGGCTGCACAGCTCATGGCTCCAAAAAAGACCTCTTTCCTCAGCTTGGGGAGAGAATACAGAGGAACAGAAAGCCTTTTGTCTTGCATCTTGGATACTAACTCAGCCGGAGCGGAATAGAACACAAGTCAGAATTGGGTGGCCTTTATTCCAAGCTCTAACCCCCAGTCATTTCTAGACCTACCTAGGGTCAGAATGAATCCTACAGCTTTGAAAGGAATAACCCAGTCCTGGCAAAATTTATCATCTACTAACTGAAGAGTCCTTGAGCCCAGAATAATGAGCAGTGATACCCAGGTAATACCTCAAGGGTCGTGAGTATGATGCTGAGACTCTCTGACCTCAGGTGAGACTCAGCACATTTCCAGATGTGGTGGCCGTGGGGTAAGACTCCTGATTGAGAAAAGTGGAGGGAAAAGTAAATGGGGCTTTGTCTTGCACCTTAGGGACTAGCTCAGTCACAGGGATGTAGGGCACCAGGCAGGCTCTAGGGATCCTCAATTCTAGGACTTTGCTCTTAAATAGCATTTCTGAACCTTCTCTTGGCTAGAGAGAAGCCCACTGTCCTGAAGGGTGAGTCCCAGGACAGGCAGAATAAACCACAAGCTTAATGAAGACCCTTTGGGTCTTAAGGGAATATTGCCAGCAGTCTTGAAGTACCTTCTATGAGCCTGAAATGGTAGTGGTCATGGGGAGAGGTTCCTCTGTCTTTGGGAAGGGGAGGGAAGAATGGGAAGGACTGTGTCTTGTGCTTTGAGTGCCAGCTCAGCCACAGTACAACAGAACACCAAGTGGACTTCTAAGGTTTTTGATACTAGTCTCTGGCTCCCAGATGGCACCTCTGGAACTTCCTAGGACCTGGGAAGACTTGACATACTGAATAAAAGTATATAAATATGGCTGTGCCACTTGCTTTGCATTGGCCTCTGCTGATTGTAGAGCTCCAGGGCTTCAGAAAGTCTAGGCAGTAGTCAGAGAGTGGTTATAGCAGGCCTTGGGTAAGATCCAGTGCTGTGCTAGCCTCTGGTCTGACCCAGTATGGTCTTGGGGTGGTAACCACAGGAGTGTTTGTGTTACTCCACTCCCAGCTCCAGGTGGCTCAAAGCAGAGGTAGATGCCACACTTGTTTGGAAAAAGTAAGGAAAGAGAAGAAGAGTGGCTGCCTGGTAATCCAAAGAATTTTGTTGGATTTTGCCCAAGACTAACATGCTTGTATGATAAGAACCAAAGTGTTACTGAGTTTGCGGTACCCTCTAAATCAGATACAGCTTAGATTGCAACACACAAATCCTGATGAATATCTGGAAAGCCTTACCAAGCAGGATGTGTACAAGCAAGCCCAGATTGTGGAGACTGCAATAAATATCTAACTACTCAGTGCTCAAAGATGAATGTCTGCAACAATGAGGATGATTCAGAAAAACAAATGGACTAAATAAATCACCAGGAAACAATCCCGGAGAAAGAGAGATAGGTGATATTTCAGCCAGAGAATTCAAAATAGCAGTGTTGAAGAAACTCATATTCATGATAACGCAGACAAGGAATTTAGAATTCTATCAGATAAACTTAACAAAGAGATTGAATTAATTAAAAAGAATGAAGCAGAAATTCTGGAGTTGAAAAATACAACTGAAGAATGTGTAAGAGTTTTTTTTTTTTTTTTTTTTTTGAGATGGAGTCTCACTCTGTCGCCCAGGCTGGAGTGCAGTGGCCAGATCTCAGCTCACTGCAAGCTCCGCCTCCTGGGTTCACGCCATTCTCCTGCCTCAGCCTCCCGAGTAGCTGGGACTACAGGTGCCCGCCACCTCGCCCGGCTAGTTTTTTGTGTTTTTAGTAGAGACGGGGTTTCACCGGGTTAGCCAGGATGGTCTCGATCTCCTGACCTCGTGATCCGCCCGTCTCGGCCTCCCAAAGTGCTGGGATTACAGGCTTGAGCCACCGCGCCCGGCCGAGAGTTTTTAAAATAGCAAAGTTGATCAAGCAAAAGAAAGAATTAGTGAGCTTGAAGGCAGGCTATTTGAAAACAGATAAGATGGAAGAAAAAGAAATTTAAAAATTTGAAGCATGCCCATAGGATCTAGGAAATAGTCTCAAAATGGCAAATCTAAGAATTATTGCCCTTAAAGAGGAGGTAAGAAAAACAGATAAAGGTAGAAAGTTGATTCAAAGAGATAATAACAAAGAACTAACAGCTAGAGAAATATATTAACATATTAACACTCAAGTACAAGAAAGTTATAGAACACCTAGCAGATTTGACTCAAAGACTACCTCAAAAAATTTTATAATCAATCTTTCAAAGATCAGGCATAAAGAAGCACTCTTAAAAGCAGCAAGAGAAACAAATAATGCACAATGGAGCTTCAATGTGTCTGGCAGCAGACTTTTCATTGGAAAATTGACAGGCCAGGAGAGAGTAGCATAATATATGAAAAGTGTTCTATCTATTTTGTTAATCTTTTCAAAAAACCAGCTCATGGATTAACTGATTTTTTGAAGGGTTTTTCGTGTCTCTCTCTGCCTCAGTTCTGCTTTGATCTTAGTTATTTCTTGTCTTCTCTGAGCTTTTGAATTTGTTTGCTCTTGCTTCTCTAGTTCCTTTAATTGTGATAATAGGGTGTCAAATTTAGATCTTCCCCGCTTTCTCCTGTGGGCATTCAGTGCTATAAATTTCCTTCTAAACACTGCTTTGGCTGTGGCCCAGAGATTCTGGTACGTTGTCTTTGTTCTCATTGGTTTCAAAGAACTTATTTATTTCTGCCTTAATTTTGTTATTTACCCAGTAGTCATTCAGCAGCAGGTTGTTCAGTTTCCATGTAGTTGTGTGAGTTTTGAGTTAGTTTCTTAATCCTGAGTTCTAATTTGACTGCACTGTGGTCTGAGGGACTGTTAACTATGATTTCCATTCTTTTGCATTTTCTGAGGAGTGTTTTACTTCCAATTATGTGGTCGATTTTAGAAAAAGTGCAATGTGGTGCTGAGAAGAATCTCTATTCTGTTGATTTGGAGTGGAGAGTTCTATAGATGTTCATGAGGTCTGCTTGCTCCAGAGCTGAGTTCAAGTCCTGAACATCTTTGTAAATTTTCTGTCTCTTTGATCTGTCTAATATTGGAAGTTAGGTGTTAAAGTCTCCCACTATTACTGTGTGACAGTCTAAGTCTCTTTGTAGGCCTCGAAGAACGTGCTTTATGAATACTGGGGGCTCCAGTATTGGGTGTATATATATTTAGGATAGTTAACTCTTCTTGTTGCATTGATTCCTATACCATTATGTAATGCCCTTCTTTGTCATTTCTGATCTTTGTTGGTTTAAAGCCTGTTTTATCAGAGACTAGGATTACAACCTCTGCTTTTTTTTTTCTTTCCATTTGCTTGTTAAATCTTCCTCCATCTCTTTATTTTGAGCCTATGTGTGTGTTTGCACATAAGATGGGTCTCCTGAACACAGCACACCAACGGGTCTTGACTCTTTATTCAATCGGTCAGTCTGTGTCTTTTAATTGGGGCATTCAGCCCATTTACATTTAAGGTTAATATTGGTATGTGTGAATTTGATCCTGTCATTATGATGCTGGCTGGTTATTTTGCCTATTCGTTGATGAAACTTCTTCATAGTGTCGATAGTCTTTACAATTTGGTATGTTTTTGCAGGGGCTGGTACTAGTTTTGCTTTTTTATATATAGTGCTTCCTTCAGGAGCTCTTGTAAGGCAGGCCTGGTGGTGACAAAATCTCTCAGCATTTGCTTGTCCATAAAATATTTTATTTCTCCTTCACTTATGAAGCTTAGTTTGGCAGATATGAGATTCTGGGTTGCCATTCTTTTCCTTACGAATGTTGAATACTGCCCCCCACTCTCTTCTGGCTTGTAGGGTTTCTTCAGAGAGATCTACTGTTAGTTTTATGGGCTTCCCTTTGTGGGTAATCCAACCTTTCTCTCTGGCTGTCCTTACTATTTTTTCCTTCATTTCAACCTTGGTGAATCTGACGATTATATATCTTGCAGTTACTCTTCTCAAGGAGTATCTTTGTGGTGTTCTCTGTATTTCCTGAATTTGAATGTTGACCTGTCTTGTTAGGTTGGGAAAGTTCTCCTTGAGGATATCCTGAAGAGTGTTTTCCAACTTGGTTCCTTTCTCCCCATCACTTTCAGGATAGACTAATAAATAAGAAAAGAGAGAAGAATCAAACAGACACAATAAGAAATGATAGGAAAAACAAGTAACAAAAATGTAAAGGAATCAGACTGAACTAAAGTAAGGCTGTATATTGAAAGTCATATTATAAAAAGTTTGCTTTCTTTAAGTGTTATTTATCTTAAATTATAATCATTAAGTGTTTCAAAGATAATCTTTGAATCATGACTTCAGTGTAACTTCATTTGACTTCTAAATAATCTTGATACTAGAAGCAATACAAGAATCAATATTAAACATATTGTAATGTTAAAGATGTGAAGGTTCTTCCAAAAATTTGTAAGGCTTTCCTAATTAACAGTAAACTCTTGTAGTTGATATTATTGCATACTAAACACAAGTAGCTACTTTTTCCCCCATATGTTTTCTTAAGCATTTCTTTATACAATCACCTCCTGTTATTGCTGTAGTTTATTTTCTAAAGATGCCAAAGGAAGCAAGATTTTCCTTTATTTATTTTAAATATCTGAAACCTTGTGCTTTATTTTTTGAAGTAAGGTTGGATTGTGTAAAAATGTGAATGGTTTTTCTCCATTGTTGGTTAGAATTTTGTTTTCAAGTGGAAGGCAACTTGGTAGTATTAGCAGAATTTGGGTTTAAAAATATCAGACACATCTACCCAGTTTATTTTTTGCCTGCATTATCAGGGTATATTTAATTGTCTTGTGGTTAGAAAAAGGTGAGAGAGCACAGAGGTTACTAAAGGTCAAGCATTACGTACATACATACATGCTCTTGGAGGCAGCTATATCATGCTTTGATTTTTATGCACACGAACCACGTAGGCTATGTACTCATCTTACTACACTTCAACATCCCCAGTGCCCAGGAAATTGGAAAGTACAATATTTGGTTTGAGACATTCTTCATAATAGATTCTTTATTATAAAAATTTACCTCATTTACATTTAATATGATGATTTTTTTTTTTCTGGTATATTTCCCACTGTACTGTTTGGTTTTTGTTTTTCTCTTGTCTGTGGGTAGATTTAGTGAGCCAAACATAGAAAACAAAGCTATTGCCTTTCTCCTCTGGTCTTAAATATGTTTGGAAGAAAGACACTAAATGATCAGGCATAGGGTAAAAGTACTCTGGTTGAAATTATTTTTGTAATTCTTAATGTTTTTGAGTTGACTCCATTTGTCAGTTTTAAAAGCCTCAAAAATTATGTTTTAAAAAATCCAGTGAAATCCCATTTAGGGCAGACAGATTTGCTAGAAGTCATTGATACTCCAGTAGACTTTTGTTATAATCAGGCCTGTTCCCTGAGTATGTGCCTCTTTTAAAAGAAGAAATAATTAGCTGTATAGTATTTCGGTACTGATTACTGAATGAATGAATGGCAGTTAGTGGACCCAAATTAGCATTCAGTGGTATATAAATATTTGAGGAACTAGGTACTGAATTAGATGCTCTGAGTTGGCACCCCAAAATGTTTGGAATTACAACTACGGTTTACTTAAACACATAACACGTTCAAGGATATATAAATGTTTGGAGTCTAAGTATTTTGTTTTCTTTTTTTTTTTGAGACGGAGTCTTGCTCTGTTGCCCAGGCTGGAGTGCAGTGGCCGGATCTCAGCTCACTGCAAGCCCTGCTTCCCGGGTTTATGCCATTCTCCTGCCTCAGCCTCCCAAGTAGCTGGGACTACAGGCGCCCGCAACCTCGCCCAGCTCGTTTTTTGTATTTTTTTTCACTGTGTTAGCCAGGATGGTCTCGATCTCCTGACGTCGTGATCCGCCCGTCTCGGCCTCCCAAAGTGCTGGGATTACAGGCTTGAGCCACCACGCCCGGCCGTATTTTGCTTTTGAACAGAGTAATCTATGAAATGAAAGATTGATTTTTTTCATTTTTTAGAAGTAATACACTTTTATGATTGTTGGTGTCACATAAAGCTATGCAAAATAATTCTTTATAAGTATCTGTAAGAAAGAATTGACAGTTTAAATGGATTTTGCTTATTTATGTGCTACAGAATGCAGCATACTATGTTACTGTTAGGGCTGCGTAATATGTTTACCAATGTGAAAAGCAGATCTTGGGTATAAGTGTATGCCTGATTTGAGCTTTTAAAACTGTGCAGTAGGTATGTGATAATGTTTTGCAATCCTATGTAGCAAGATGGGCAATTATGAATTTTTTTTGTCGTTGTTTTAAAGATTTAACATGCATTGGGGTAGGGAAGAGCTGAAGTCAGGTATACCTTCTAGTATGTAGAGGGAAACAACATTTAGATATGAAAAAGGAAGCCGTCTATTTACAGTTAACTTTATTTCATGGACTTTTACAAAATGATGTTGTATTAATCACTTTTTCTAGTTTAAGGAATTTCAGTTTCAGAGTACAAACCATTGATTTTAAAAAAATGCATTTCCATTCTTTTAGTACCAGTTTAAAATAAATGCTTACCATCAGCCAGTTGCTGTCACTGGGAAAACGGTAACTTGAAGTATTTACTGATAAATAGCCTTTATTTCCAAGTGTGACTTTTCTTCACTGTCTACATATTATATCACATGTTCTATTGGCATTGCTGCAATATAGATCAAAAATCTTGTGGCATAGGGGTAGGGGAGTGTTAGTATCTCCCTTGCCCATTTGTTCTGTTACTGCTTTATTGGACTGATCTGCCCTCATGAACTTGCAATCACCTAAATGGAAGTTTTGAATGTGTCACCTTTTGCTTAGTTATTTCAACCATGCTGCTATATATAATCAGGTGTGGTACAGTTTGTCAGTTTGATTCTAGGTGTGAGTGGATGGAAATCATTATACTGTGCTGTTAACGATCCTTTTCTGCTTGCTGTTACCTAATTTTTACAGGCATCATAATAAAAGCTAGACTATTTCTTTGGGGAGAAAGAGACTTATTTAATACAATTTTAAAAACTTTTCCAACAGAATATGAAATATTATTGAAAATAATATCTATTTTTTAGCTTTCAGCAATTGATGGTGCTTTGTTGTGGTGTCTGCTGGAAGTCTACTGCCATTATAGTGAACTTTGCTTGTTAGCTTCTCTAGATCTCTATTCTAAACAATCTGTTATTGATGATAAATTCTGTAGGAGGATCTATTCTGAGCTGTTAACTTCCTGTAAGGGGAAAATGGGTGGATTACCAGAAATATCATCAAAGCAGGGTGGGCTGTGGGTGGAGGGTTGGGGTATTTGTCTTGAGAATTAAAAACTATGAAACACTTTTGTATACAACTTACTTTTTTTTAAAAAAAACACATTTTTAAAGATGTTGACCTTTCCCCCCTTATTGGGATTCTTAAAAATAAATGCATGTATGTTTACCTCGGAAAAAAAAAAAAAAGAAATGATAAAGGGGATATCACCACTGATCCCACAGAAATATAAACTGGTATGAGAGAATCCTGTAAATACCTCTATGCAAATAAACTAGAAAACATCAAAGAAACTGATAAATTCCTGGACACATACACCCTCCCAAGACTAAACCAGGAAGAAGTCGAATCCCTGACTCGTCCAATAACAAGTTCTGAAATTGAGGCAGTAATTAATAGTCTATCAACCAAAAAGTCCCAGGACCAGAAGGATTCACAGCCTAATTCTACCAGA
>NW_012116611.1:813008-846993 GCF_000951035.1 Colobus angolensis palliatus
TATGTAGCAAACTGAAACTGGACCCCTTCCTTACAATGTATACAAAAATTAACTCCAGATGGATTAAAGACTTAAACGTAACACCTAAAACCATAAAAACTCTAGAATAAAACCTAGGCAATACCGTACAGGACATAGGCATGGGCAAAGACTTCATGACTAAAACACCAAAGCAATGGCAACAAAAGCCAAAATTGAAAACTGTGATTTAATTAAACTAAAGAACTTCTGCACAGCAAAAGAAACTATCATCAGAGTGAAGAGGCAACCTACAGAATGGAAGAACGTTTTTGCAACCTATTCATGTGACAAAGGGCTAATATCCAGAATTCTCTACAAGGAACTTAAACAAATTTACAGAACAAAAAACAAACAATCCCATCAAAAAGTGGGCAAAGGATATGAACAGACAATTATCAAAAGAAGACATTTATGCAGCCAACAAACATGAAAAAAACCTCATCATTGCTGGTCATTAAAGAAATGCAAATCAAAACCACAATGAGATTCCATCTCATACCACTTAGAATGGCAATCATTAAAAAATCAGGAAGCAATAGATGCTGTAGAGGATGTGGTGAAATAGGAATGCCTTTACACTGTTGGTGGGAGTGTAAATTAGTTCAATCATTGTGGAAGACAGTGTGGCGATTTCTCAAGGATCTAGAACCAGAAATACAATTTGACCCAGAAATCCCATTACTGAGTATATACCCAAAGATTATAAATCATTCTACTATAAAGACACATGCACATGTATGTTAATTGCAGCACTATTCACAATACCAAAGACTTGGAAACAACCCAAATGTCCATCAGTGATAGACTGGATAAAGCAAATGTGGCACATATACACCATGGAACACTATGCAGCCATAAAAAAGGATGAGTTCATGTTTTTTGCAGCTACATGGATGCAGCTGGAAACCACCATTCACAGCAAACTAACACAGGAACAGAAAACAAAACACCACATGTTCTCACTCATAAGTGGGAACTGAACAATGAGAACACATGGACACAGGGAGGGAACTCTTACAGAGTGCAAGTCTATACAAATTACTAGCTAGCAAACTTTTAAATAGCATTAGTAAGCACTTATTTCAGAGGGAAAAATGATTATGTTCTATTAAATAACTCATTCTAAAAGTAAATATAGCATTTTAACATTTTTATTATCCTTAAGAAGACGAATGATCTGTCTTTGTCAACTATGTGTAAAGTAGAAGTCTAATAGGGTGTCTTCCAAACTCCATTGTTCAACTAAAAATTTGTGAGGCTTTACATGGTGCAGATTGGATTTGCAAGGGTTTACTATATCTTAATATGAGAAGATTTAGCCTCTTATTTTCTGTATATAAATTATTTATATTTTATCAAGTCATTTTATATGTTTCAATAAATGCTCAGACTTGTAGTGACCCATGCCTGACAAATTTTCAATTAAATTTCAATAATGCATGCATGGTATTTCTTAGGAACTTGAAGAGTAGTAGAATTGTTTTAGTTTGCTGTATTAATAAAGTTTAGTAATCAAAATGAAGTCTAGGCATTAAAGTTTTAGATTTTCATTAATATCACTTTTGTAAGCAATTTCACATTAATAGCTTTATACCAAACTTGCTATAAAAGTGAATTTAGTTGTTAAGACGTTAAATATTAATGTTTTCATGTCTCAAGAGATTCAAAGGTGACATGTTAAGGTTTTGCTGCTATTAAATTTATAAAAAGTTACAGCTGTAGGTAAAATTTAAAGCATTTAAATCACATGTAGATTACATCATAAAACAATATTTTTTGGGTGCTATAAAAGTTGAATACTTGCTGGATTTAAACACATACAGATACAAGATGATGTGGGCAGCATGCATAGATTTTTTTAAGCAATATTAAACTTAGCTACTAGTCCTTGTAAGACAAAGATAGTGTTTGATGATTGAGTACCAGCTTGGTCTATGATGCATAATTGTGTTTCAATACACAGTTGTGATTAATTATCAAAATGCTGCTACTCTGTTGAACATCATTAAAAAATTATACTGACAGGAAGACCCAATTTGTACACTAAAAAGGAATATTTTATGGAAATGCTGTAAGAAAAAGGTAATTAATTCTATGAATTTCAATTAAATTATTGTGAGATGATATGCAACAGTGGAGCAACTAAAAACTTAGATTTATTCACCTTTATTATCTGCAAACCAAACAACTAGGGATGCAATATAGTATAGCATAACAGTTAAATACACCTACTTTGAGGCCTGGCCATTGACTGAGGTTCTGGCTTTTACAGTTAATGATTATGCATCATTTGGAATATTATTGTGTTATAGTTGCCTCATCTATAAATTTGTAAAAATAATAATACATATTTTAATGGTGTTATAAGGATAAATGAGATATTGCATTGACATTAGGCCTGGCACATAGTAAGCACTCAAGAAATTTAAACTATAATATATTAATGTAATATAGCTAAAAATGTAAATTATTTGGATAATCTACCTACTCTACTAGGGGCATTCTCAAGGGTTGGAAATAGTTTTTATATGAAGAACTAGAAATAACTAAAGGGGCCAATATGAAGAATAGCAAGTAGGATATTAGCCTATGGCCTGGGTAGATGTTAATTTTGCACTGGCAGACCCTTGAGCTGTGGGCCAGTTGAGAATGATGCATGTGCATTTTTGTACATCTGTCTTCGGTTGGCTAGGAAAGAGTGACAGAGAGATAAGAGAATGAACATTAATAAGCTGAATTAATCTAAGGTTTAATAGGTAGCATAGCCAAATACATAATGAAAAAAATCATAATTATGATTATAACTAAGTTATTTGGTACTTTTCAAAATTGCTGACCATAGCCTTTATCACAAAAACTTGCCCCACTTAGCCCAAGGAGAAATTCTAACCCTGTAAATATATGGAAGTAAATTTTCCATCTATACCTCTAATGAGTGAATGAAAATAAGAGAGATGTCTGCTGAGATAAAGAAATGAAGAATTTTTAGAAGGGTAGTTAATGTGTAGATAAATATAACTAAGGACAAAGAACATTTAATTAAATGCTAATTTAATTTACATTTTTTAAAGTACTATTTAAACAAAGTCAGGAACCAATACATTTCAAATGTTTTTTAAGAAAAGTTTTATTGCGCAATTTCAAGAAACTTAAGACTTTTCTAGAATTTTGATAGATGAAATAAAAACCATGAAACTGACTGAATAAACCAATGGTAATTATTTTACAGCTCTCCAATATATTTTCATATTGTAAAATGAAGTTCGGGCATCCAAGATATATGATTATTAGTGTATTTAGTAATACTCTGTAAATTTGTAATAAAGATCAGTGTCTTTCAGAAAAAAATTTATACATCAAACATAGCTGCTATGCTTGCATTGCATTTGCAAACATGTTTCAAGCTGTTGATAATTTAAGGTATGTCAAGCAATGGAAATTGAAGTCACTGGACAAGTATCTTCAAAATAACCAGAAGCACAAGAAACATTTACATGCCAACTTAGTCAGACATTCTTGCCATTTGTGACATGTTGCAGTGCAAAAATGGCTTGTGTGAGATCCTTGAACTAGTCAGAGAAGACAATGGCATTAAAACCAAAAGTTGCAAAGTTGTCTCCTCTAGTAGGAAAAACGTACTGGGTAAATGAAGCAAACAAACAAACAAACAAAAAATCTATATATATTTTAAATATATTTAAATATACATATATTACTAAAAGCAGCAGTTCTGATATCGCTTTAAGACAGCTATACTAGAAAGGCAAGAATTCCTTTATTTCTAATAATTATCCAGTCAACTGAATTATTTGATGCTTTTCTAACAGGTGAAGCAAAAGCTGATGCTCAGATGCCAGAAGCCATGAAATTGATCACAATAAAAAACATCACACTTGCTTGACAATTCAGAGCTTTAGTATGGTACTGTCAAGTTGTAAAAATGTTTACCAAGATACAGGAGTCTTTCTAGTTTTTAAAAAAATGCTATTAAAACACCTAAATAACATTAAAGCAACTGATGTTCTATTTATTTTATAAACAGAGTTTCACTCATTAACCAAGGTTGGAGTACAGCAGTGAAATCATAGCTCACTGTAGCCTCATCCTCCTAGGCTCAAGCAATCATGCTGCCCCAGCCTCCCAAGAATCTGAGGCTATAGCTATGTGCCACCAGGCCTGGATAATTGTTTATTTAATTTGTTTGTAGAAACGGGGGTCTCATTATGTTGACCAGGTTGGTCTTGATCTGCTGGCCTCAAGTGATCATGCCACCTCAGCCTCCCAAAGTACTGGGATTACAGGCCAAAAAATGTGCACCACATTGCTGGTTTAAAGTGACAAATGTGTAATATTTTCAAATGTATTGCAAAATGATACATGGACCATTCTGTGAACTGTGACCTGTGTTACTACAGGAATGCATTTAATATCTCTGGAATCTAATTTTACAACAATGTCAATTAAATTAAGCTATTTCTTCATAGAGTTAAATATACAAGAGTGGTTTCCTTTTTTGATGAAATTATTAGCAAGAATATTATAATTATATAATTTACTGGATGTTTACTGGGGTAATCAGTGTAGCACTCTAAGGTAAGCTTAGCTGAGAACAGTGAACAGAACTCAGCAATATTTCATTTGCATTCAATGTTTATCTAGTTTGGATTTATCAAAAACAAAACGTATAAAGTAATTACCAGGGCTAATACATTGAATTTTAATACATAGATGGTGCCTAGAATTTTCTATTGATACAGAAGTGCTGGGAAAGGAAGAGTATAGTTCCTTTAAATAATACAGAAGCAGGGAAGGGAAGAGAGTGCCGTCCCTGACTAGGACTCCACCACCATGGACCTAGGTGAGGGTAGGCACTTCTGCCTTCATGCCCAAATGTTGCATTTTTCAAGACCACCTTGGCTTGCCACACCCCCATCCTGGGCCTATAAAAACTGGAAACCCTAGCAAGGCAGACACACAAGTGGCTAAATGTTGTGAGGAGCACATCGGTGGAAGAAGACACAAGTGGCTGGTCATCAAGAGCACACCAGCGGAAGGAGCGTGCCAACAGGCACTGGCAGGCCGGCAGGCCATTGACCAGTGGAATGTTGTGGAGTTTGTCCAGAGCAGTAGGAGAAGAGTCTAGCAGCCCAACTCTAGGGGAAAACCATCTCTCTTTGGCTCCTCCATCTGCTGAGAGCTACTTCCACTCAATAAAACCTTGCACTCATTCTCTAAGCCCACATGTGATCCAATAATTCCAGCACACCAAGGCAAGAAACCCTGGGATACAGAAATCCCTCTGTCCTTGTGATAAGGAAGCGGGTCTAATTGAACTGGTTAACACAAGCCACGTATAGATGGCAAACTAAAAGAGCACCTTGTAACATGCCCACCAGGGCTTCAGCTGTAAACATTAATCCCCAGACAGTGCCATATGGTCATAGCCCCACAGCCTGCCCATCTGTATGCTCCCCTAGAGGTTTGAGCAGTGGGACAATGAAGAAGAGAGTCACACCCCCATTGCATGCCCTAGGAGGGGGAAGGGGAACCTTTCCCATATCACTGGGATCTCAGAATATCAATAGCTTCCAGAGTGACTCAGCTATTTCTTCCGCATTCACACTGGTTGTTGTCTACTACAGGCAGATAAGTAGTACTTATTAAGTCTGCATGAGATAATTTTACAGCTGTTCTTGAATGTTTTTAGTCACTTTAAGAATTAAAGCCTCAGAATCAAAATGGGAAAACCTCTACCATGCCTTATTATCACCCTTCGCTGTTTGAGGAGCCAGAAATAGAGGTGCAGTTAGAGAAAGGTCACCTTTTCCAACAAAACCCACTCCATAGCCATGTGGATTTTTATCCAAAGGCTCAACCACCAGAGGGAATGGTGAGAACTGATAACTAAAATACTGTTACTGGCAAGGGTTTGAAATGTGCAAGAACCTAGGAGGGAAAGGAAGATTGAGCAACATAGGAAAAGGGGAAGAGAGGCTGTCACCAAGGTCCAATCTCCATTTATAAAAATAGTGCAAAACCAGGAGTTGATTACAGAAGTGCCCATGATCCATGGCAGGAATAAATCCCTCCACCTCCTCTAACTCTATGAAAACTCTAGAGTTGGAGTAAGTCTTCCATTTGCTTCTTATCTCCTTAAAATAATGCCTTCCACTCCCCCACAGCCCCCATCAAAGGAGCCCCCGCAAGACGCCACCGTGCTCTGATCTCACTCTTTCCTATTCCCCTTGCCTGAATCTGGAGTGGGGTTGAGCCCTCTGCCCTCATCCTTAAGATTTAGGAAGTTCTTTCCCCAGCTGTCTAACTTGGAAAGGTAGATGAGTCTGAATTTTGAAGTTCTGAATGCAAATTCCACTCAGCAGATGCAGTGTTACTTATGTACATAGGAATAGTGGGATGGGTTTTAATAGATTCTATCCAAAAGGGTTTTTTCCTCTTACTTCCTCTATGTGGGAAGATGTGTCTTGGGCAACTTGATCAGTATCAATGGAAAAATGATAGGCACTACAATGAAATGGCAGGATGCCAATATGAGATCTTTCAGGAATAATAAGAAATACAGTTTGCTTGTATAAAATAAACTAGCTCAAATAAGAAAGTTTTTCAAGGACACTGATAGTGTTCATTTGTAAGAGGTAGTTCTAGAACCACGCTGTCCAGTACAGCAGCTACTACCCATATGTAGCTATTGAGCATTTGAAATGTGGTTAGTCTGAATTGAGATGTGCTCTTAAGTGTAAAATATACACTGGTTTTTGAAGACTAGGGACAATGAAAGGTTAAATATCTCCTAAAAACAAAAAAAAAACAAAATATATTTATTTTCGCTGAATTTTTAGGCCATTGGTTGACAGGCTATTATGTTCAAATTCACTCACCAAATGCTAATCTTCTGTTTTATACCCTGGTATTTAGAAAGTATTTTTGGTGTGTAGTTTTTCATAACTTTTACCTTAATTTTTCCTGGTACAATTCAAGATAGTTCACTGTTTTTCAGGTCTCAGAAAACAGAGTAAGAAAGCAAACAAATAAAAATCTCATGTCTACCTAACTACTTGCTGTTGTTACACATCCTAAATATGTGTAGGTGTATATATACACGCATATATACATATATATATTTTTGCTGTTTTGCACTTTCTAAATTTATTTATATATATATATATATATATCCACTTCAAGAATCTCTCACAAGCCATTTTTGCACTGCAGCATATGCATGTGTGTATGTGTGTGTGTGTGTGTATGTATATATATATATATATATAGCCATTTTCCCATTTGTGACATATGCTGCAGAGCAAAAATGGCTTGTGAGAGATCCTTGAAGTGGTGAGAGATATATATATACACACACACACATATATGTGTATATATATATAAATTTAAGAAGTGTAATAACAGCAAAGAATATGTATATACACACACATAAGGAAAATATATATAATACATACATATATCCCTTGTGTGTGTGTATATATATTCCTTGCTGTTATTACGCTTCTTAATTTTATATATATACACATATATATGTGTGTATATATATACTATATATATATATATATACAAGGAATATACATATATTATATATATATATATATATTTTTTTTTTCCCTGGATAAAATGTCTGAAGCCAATAAATATCTTGTGAGCCAACAAAATTGCAGGTATTATTTGGTAATGCAGTTTTATTTGATGTAAAATAAGTATTTTAGGTTTCGCCAGTATTCACACTCTGAGTATCTATGAAAATCATGTTAAGTATGAGTTTAATACAACAGATCATAAAATAAGACTGTCAGATCAGCCATTTCATCATAGTGTCTGCATTGTTTTGCTAGATAAAATTGGGGCGGTCACTTTATTTTATAATTTACTGTTAAGTGCTAGTCAATCAAGTTTCCATACTCATGTTTCCATACTCATGACTTAAGTACTCATGTTTCCATACTCATGTTTCCATACTCATGTTTCCATACTCATGACTTAAGTATGAAATATAAGGTTGCATTTAATTCAATTTGGCTATATGTGTATTAAGAGAAGTATTGGCAACAATAAGGACAATCACACTAAAAATACAAGCCATGATAAATGCAAGCCTATTGTGATAAGAGCAATAAGTGAGATGAGTGATAAGTAGTACTAACGTATAATTTGCAACTAAAATTTGTGAATTATGGTCAGAATTTCTTTTCGAGTAGCACTTCTTTTAAGGACACAATAGTAAAGACATTCTTTCGCTTTCTACTTATTATTTCTTGAGAAGTTTTCATGTCTCACTAATCTTCAGTGAAATAATAAATTTTGCAAAACGAAACAAAAATCTAGATTTCATGAAACTACTCAACATCAAATTGGAAATAGTAAAGGAATAATTATATTATCATTGAAGTTCTGCATTTAAAATCTGTATGCCAATTGTGGCATATTAAAGTTTGTAGGTTAAAGTTACATTGACTACAGAGAAGGAATGAAAACGGTTTTCTTTATACTAGTCTTGTAACTTCTAAAGTGCACTAAGGAAGTCATGAGTAAAGCTAGAGCTTTAAGAACCATGATATTGAAGACTATAGAAATTAATTTTAAAATGCCTGTGTTATTATGACATATTATAGAATAGTATAATATTTTTAACTTTAAGTATGTACAGGGCTCTTGAAATGTAAATATTATGACCAAAACCGACTTCATTGATATCTAATTATATTGTCATTGCAGAAATATATTTTTTCCTTGCTGATCTTTTTTATCCACTTGGTTAATCTTTAAAACTCATTGCTATTTGTACTTTCTTGATGCATATATCTGAATCTAATTATTAATGACAGGCATAAATAAAAATCTATTTAGATTAAGTAAATTTTCTTTTGTACCAAGTGAAGAAAATCAACACTACATTCTTTTTTCTTTTGTCTATATTAAAAATACGATTAATGTATAAATGTAAAATATTGTAGACTAATGAGAGAATTCCCCCTCTGCTTCTACAATCTAGAAATTCTGGAAACAGTATAAATGAAATGTTAAAATGCATAAACAAACACCAAATTAATAGAAAATAATTCCCAGGCTTCAGAGGTTAAAAAGGAAGTGAATGTCAGAATAATGTGTAGGACAGTGAACAGAAACTGGCAAGAAAATAGAGTCTGAAATTAAAAAAAATAAATTGAAGCACTTATCATTTAAAATTACACCTTGGCAAACATGGAGAGTTTTGCAATTTCATTGACAGGATTATTTGGTTTTAAAGTCCTTACAAGAAAAAAAGTAAGGTCTTGGACTGTAATATGATAGAAACGGAGCGGTGATCTTTTTTAAAACTCAAATCATATATAAAAGATTTATCCACAGTAAAATAGCACCGTAAAAAGTAAACAAACCAACACACAGAAACTTGTTTTGTACTGGCTTGTGTTATAATTATAATAAAATTCTCCTCTTAAAATGTTTACATATAGGCACACTTATATAAAAGTTCATGTTTTAAATGTTTAATTTCTATGTAAGCAAGGAAATCTCAAGCTGATAATGACAAGTTGGGCCCAGATTGGCAAATCAATGTTGGTGATAAATTAAGGTACATCCCAGGAGCAATAAAAACTCTCTTATGTAGTCAGAACAAAATTATTGCATATAAAATATTAGTTAAGAGTGTTTAGGCCGGGCGCGGTGGCTCAAGCCTGTAATCCCAGCACTTTGGGAGGCCGAGATGGGCGGATCACGAGGTCAGGAGATCGAGACCATCCTGGCTAACACGGTGAAACCCCGTCACTACTAAAAATACAAAAAAAAATTAGCCGGGCGAGGTGGCCGGCGCCTGTGGTCCCAGCTACTCGGGAGGCTGAGGCAGGAGAATGGCGTGAACCCGGGAGGTAGAGTTTGCAGTGAGCTGAGATCCGGCCACAGCACTCCAGCCTGGGCGATAGAGCAAGACTCTGTCTCAAAAAAAAAAAAAAGAGTGTTTAAAATCCAACATTTACTGCAAAGGAGAAAATCTATTGTAAAAATAAACTGTCATTATAATTTTCTATGCTAGAACAAGTTGCAGATATTAAAAATACATATTTAAGGCTAGGAACGGTGGCTAATGCCTGTAATCCCAACACTTTGGGAGGCTGAGACGTGGGGAACACGAGGTCAGGAGATTGAGGCCATCCTGGCCAACATGATGAAACCCTGTCTCTACTAAAACACAAAAAAGTAGTCAGGTGTGGTGGTGCACACTTGTAGTCCAAGCAACTTGGGAAGCTGAGGCAAGGGAATCAATTCAATCCAGGAGGCAGAGGTTGCAGTGAGCCGAGACTGTGGCACTGCACTCCAGCCTGGTGACAGAGCAAGACTCCATCTAAAAAATTTTTTTGATAGTTAAATTCAACATAATGAATCAAGAACAACCATCTTCAAAAAAAGAGGGAATTAATTTTTAAAATACTTTTAAAGATACAATATAATCTTGTGAAATGAATAATAAAATAACTAAAAGTAAAAACTCAACAGATGTGGTAAACACCATATTACATTCAATGAAATAACTAGTAAACTGAAAGTTGGGTCTGGGGTCTGAAAAAAATTACTCAGAAGACACTAAAAGACATATGAAAGACAACTGAGAGACAAGGGTGGCAGAATGGAAACGTCCAACATATGTTTAATAGTATTTCAATGACAAGAGGAAATATTGGAAAATATTATATTTTAAAAAATGCCAGAATGATGAAAGACATCAATTGTAAGACTCAGAAACATAGTAAAATCTAAACAAGATAAATAACATACAAACAAACAAAAACCCACACCTTTGTAGCGAAATTTCAAAACATTATTAATACAGCGAACTTAAAAACAATCAAATATAAAAGATAGATATTTACAAGAGATGTTAGACTTACTGTAGACTTCCCAGATTATTAAAAAAAAAAAGAATGGCATGGTATTTTCTCTATGTATATGAAGACAACTGACAAACTAAAGTTACTTACATGTTTATTTAAAAGCATGACAGTTATCTACACAGTATAATTTATACTTTAAATAAGTAACTGGGTCACATTTTTCTTTGTGTTGGCAAAGGATCCAGTGAAAGAGTAATATTTTCCATCTCTGCATAAAGTGAGATGCAAGCCTACACACATTTGCACAAAGAGACTATCTAAAACTGGAACTTACACTCAAAAAGGAAGCAGAGTGTAAAAGTTTGGAAAATTTGCAGTCTGACAATGTTGTAGAAAAAAAAAAAAAAACGAAAAACAACAACCAAACATTTTTCTGGGAGAAATTCAAGCCAGCTGCAGAAATTCACATAAGTAAAGGAGAGACAAATATTAATAGTCAAGACAATGGGAAAATGCCTCCAGGGTATTTCAGAGACTTTTATGGCAGCCCTTCCCATCACAGGCCCAGAAGACTAGGAGGGAAAAAATAGTTTTGTGGGCCAGGTCCAGGGTCTCACAGCTCTGTGCAGCCTCAAGAAATGGCATCCTTCCTCCCAGCCACTGCAGCTCTAGCTATGGCTAAAAGGGGCCAAGGTGCAGCTTGGGCTGTTGCTTCAGAAAGTGCAAGCTCCAACCTGGCAGCCTCCAGATGGTGTTGGGCCTGGAGGTGCACAGAAGGCAAGAGTTGAGGTTTGGGAGCCCTTACCTAGATTTCAGAGGGTGTATGAAAATACTTGGATGTCCAGGCAGATAGATGTGTGTTGCAGGGGTGAAGCCCTCATGGAGTACCTCTACTAGGACAGTGCAGAGGGGAAAATGTGGGGTTGGAGCTCCCACACAGTGTCCCCACTGGGGCACTTCCTAGTGGAGCCATGAGAAGAGGACCACTATTCTCCAGACCCCAGAATGGTAGATTGAGCGACACTTGCACTATGCACCTGTAAATGCTGCAGGCACTCAACACCTGCCCATGAAATAAACTGTGAGGGCTGCACTGTTCAGCGCCACAGGGGTAGAGCTGCCCAAGGTGTCAGGAGCCCACTCCTTGCATCAGCATGCCCTGGTAGTGGGACATGGAGTTGAAGGATATTATTTTGGAACTTTATGGTTTAATGATGACTGTGCTGGGTTTGAACTTACATGGGGCTTGTAGCCCCTTTGTTTTGGCCAATTTCTCCCATGTAGAATGGGATCATTTAACCAATTCATTTACCCCCATTATATCTTGCAAGTAACTAACTTGTTTTTGATTGTACAGGCTCAGAGGCAGAAGGGACTTGCCATGTCTCTGATAAGACTTTGGACTTGGGCTTTTGGTTTAATGCTGGAATGAAGTAACACTTTAGGGGACTGTCGTGAAGGTATGATTGTATATTGAAATATGAGAAGGACATGAGCTTTGGGAAAGGCCAGAGGCAAAACGATATGGTTTGGCTCTGTGTCTCCACACAAATCTCATGTTTACCTGTGATCTCGAGTGTTGGAGGTGGGGCCTGGTGGGAGGTTACTAGATCATGTGAGTGGTTTATAATGATTTAGCACCATCCCACTAGTGCTGTCTCATAATAGAGTTCTCACAAGACTGGTTGTTTAATGTGTGTATCACTTCTCCCTTTGCTCTCTTCCTCCTGCTCCCACTATGTAAGACATGCTGGCTTCTTCTTTGCCTTCTGCCGTGATTGTAAGTTTTCTGAGGCTTCCCCAGTCATGCCTCCTGTACAGCCTGCAAAACTGTCTGTCAATTATAATTTTTTTTGTTATAAATTACCCAGTCTCGGATAGTTTTTATATACCAATGTGTGAATGAACTAATACAGTCTTTTTTTAATTAGGCTCACAGAATAATTTTTTAAAAATTAACCCACGAAAAGCTCCCAAATCCTAACTAAATTTTTATTGCTTGCCATACATAGGCCATCTCCTATAGTTCCAGCTCTGTAACTCTTTCCCTGAGTGTAACTCAGTATGTGGCCCTGCATGGCAGCCTTCTCTTTTCTGGAACTTTAAGTAAGAAGGAATTCTGCTTTTCTTCTCTCCAGATGGTCATTGTGTTGTATCCCACCATCATCAGAATGTAACAAAAATTTTAAAAAACCCTAAAGCAAGTGCATAATTATGTGTTGTCTTTTCATTCTATGTGAATATTATTCTTCTGCTTTTGATCTTTCTTCTCTTATGGATGGAAAAGGACATTTGTTTATGCCAGATTAAAAGCTAAATGTCATGTGTCTGAAGCTGTGAGGATCTTCCCTAGTAAATATACATATAATATAGCAGCTACAAAGGGAATTAATTTTTATTTGAGTTTGTGCTAATTCACTATGATCTGCCAAATTTCATCTAATTTCCATAAGAGTCAAACTGGTAAACTAAATGGGCATATAATAATGAATACAATTTCTATGTTCGTAACATGCTTAAACAAGGCACTAACCTATTAACCTCTTTTATGTGATATTGTTTACAATTTGTTATTTTGGCTGAGGTGAAAGTTGTTAGAAATTTTCACTTAATCTTTTTATTATAATAGTTCTTACACATATTTCAAAAACCCAAAATAAGGATTCTGTTAATTACCAAGTATATTCATTCTAATGATGTATTTGAAGACTAAGGAAAATAAACACTAGATTGGTCCATGGATCCAGTGAACACAGTATAAACTGGAACTGGCCTAAGACTACATTACCCAGTCTCCACATGTCACACACGAACAAGGGGACAATGATGAGGCTTCAGGTATCTACTTTAGATGTTATTTGTTTGTAAGAAGCTTGAGGAGGAGAGGTTGATTAGCTAACAGGAAAGTTGCTTCTGCAGAATGAGATAATAATTAAAGTTTTCATCATTATCATTGTTGGGAACCTGACAAACGCAACAATTCTTCAATTGACACTTAATGGGATTTTTCTTGTGTTAATGGCAGACTAGAAGTAAAGAAGAATGCACAGTGATTGAGATCCAGAGTAAAATTACCTGAATTCCTGATTGAATAAAGAGACTTTTCTTTAATTATCTTAATCATGCTTGCAAAAATAAAAGTCTAATTTTTTTTTCTACAGCTAGATGGTAACACACCAGATCCTCAATTTTTTCAAAATATTATACAATATTCAAATAAAAATGTATGTATATTTTAAGAAACAAGATGGATGATGACAATATAATTGCTCCAAAAGTGATTCAGATATTAAAGTTATTAGACAGAAACTCTAAAATAAATATAGTTATTATTTTCAAGAAAATTAATAGCATTAATAATAGAGGAACTGAATATAAAAACAAAATCAAGTGAAAAGCATAAAAGAGAAACAAAAACACAACAACTGAAATTCAAAATATATGTATTAAAGAGTAGATTTAGTTTATTACCTTGATTGTGTTGGTGGTATCATGGGTGTTTGCATATGTCTAAATCTATCCACATGTATTCATTAAATATTTGCAGTTGTTTATATATTGATTATACTCCAACAAAACTGTTTAAAAAAAGAGTAGAATGGTTGTAAAGTTGAAGTGAAGAATATTGAGTTGAAGAAATAGGGGAAACTATACAGACTAAAGCAAGGAGAGAAAAAAAAGAGAAAATAGACAAAAGTGGATACAAATATCTTGGTAGAAAAGACTAATACAAGTATTATTACAAAAAGAATATTTGAAGAGATAATATTCCAAAAGTGGCATAAAACATCATACCACATATTTATGAAACCCAAGAAGCTCCAAGCAATATGACTTCACTAACAATACCGAGTCATAATCAAAGTTATTGTGTTGAAAAAAAGTGAGAAAAAGAAACATATATAAAGTATCCTGGAAAAAGATACTTTATATTCACAGAAGTAACAGTGAGACAGACAGTTAATGCTTTAACTGAAATTTGGAACCTGGAAGATAAAGGCACATAAAGTGCTGGAAAATACTGCTAAGTATTAACTACACAGTCAATATAAATACCTTAAAAGGTGAAGGGCTATAAAATGTTTTCAGATTCGTAAATTAAAAGGAAAAAGAGTTGTAGATTATAGAACCATATTAAAAAGAATATTAATGAGTTTATACAGAAGCAAAATGATGCCAGAGAAAAGGCACAACAGTTTAGAAAAAAAAAAAATTAGGGAAAATGTACGGATAAATTATAACAAATATTAGCATACAGCACAACATTTATAATTTCTTGTGGCATTTTTAATTTATGTAGAATTAAAATACATACAGAGGTGGGGGAAGATGGCAGACAGAAGACAGGGCTAACATGCAGCTCCCATTTGGACTGACAAAACAGTGTGTGAAGACTCACACTGCGAATTTTTGCTGAAAGAACCATTGCAGGGACTGGGCGTGGTGGCTCACGCCTGTAATCTCAGTACTTTGGGAGGCCGAGGAGGGCAGATCACGAGGTCAGGATATCGAGACCATCTTAGCTAACACGGTGAAATCCTGTCTCTACTAAAAATACAAAAATTAGCCAGGTGTGGTGGCCGGTGCCTGTAGTCCCAGCTACTCAGGAGGCTGAGGCAGGAGAATGGCGTGAACCCCGGAGACGGAGTTTGCAGTGAGCCGAGATCTGGCCACTGCACTCCAGCCTGGGTGACAGAGTGAGTCTCCATCTCAAACAACAACAAAAAAAAAAGAACTATTGCAGGATTGTGCTAGGAAAACGGAAAGAATTCACAGATCCTTTGAAAGGAGTGGCGTGAGACAGGCAAAAAACTGTGAGTTCTCAAAGTGTGAGGAAAAATCTGCTTCCAAACACACCATCCCACTGGGGAATCTAAAAATACAGATCACAGGAGAAGGATTTAACTTTACCTAGAGCTGGAATGGATTTAGGAAGCCATGGAAAATATAAAAGTTAAAGCAACAGTGGCAAGAGCCTTATAGGTACTCCCATTCTCCAGCTGGAGCACAGGGAAGCCATCTTTGACTACATCTCACAGAGGCCCTCAGGAAAGGCACCCAGCAAAATTACGGAGTGGTCACAAGGTCTCAGAAGTTTCCAACTGAATTTTGCAATGATTTTGACTGGGAATTAACTTTTTTGAGTAGAATATGGGGGAAAACAAGAACTGTGACATGTATGAGGGCAAAACCTGCAGCCAATATTGTAGCCAGGTAGGTAGGGGCAAGGCTAGAAAGCTGAGCTTGCTTGATCAGTTCAGTAGGTGATGGCCTAGAAAAAAGTCTGATATCTGCTTCAGCAAGCTGTCTGGATTTAATCCAGCAGTTTTAGTGGAAACCAGGGTACTGTGGAAGCCAGACCTGCCCCACCAACTGCATGGGAGGTGGGTGAAGTCTTTGCTACTGACTAGCTCCCACTTCCCTGACAAACAATATTGCTAAGCAGAGGCAGCCATACTCCCCTCTAGGACATAATTTCATTGGCCTGAGAACCATCCCCATCTACCACGGTGGGCACAGCAAACCCTGACAAAGGAGAGTTTGAGCCCAGACCCACTTAATCTTGCCCCCACCTGATGGTATTTTTCTACCAGCCTTGGTAGCCAAACACAAAAGGCACACAGTCTTGGTTGCTTTAGGGCCCTGCCCATTGCCTGAGTAACCAGAATACCTCCCCTGGCCAACTTAGGGCAAGCTTATATTCCACCACAGCTGGTGCTCTCTTATAACTGCCACTGTTTGGCTGGAGGCCAACCAACTCAGGCCTTTACAGCAACTCATGACAGAACAACTCTGCTCCAAGGAAGGAGAAAATGACCATTAATACCATGCCTGAGACATACTGGCTAACAAGCATCCCTGAGTCTGTCCATGTGACAATTTCACTGACTGCTAACATAACCAGCATTTGAGAAAGTCAGCATACTAAATATATCTACAATCAAAATTTCTCATGGAATCTATTTCACTCCCCTGCTATTACCACCAGATCAGGTCCTGGTATTCACAACTGAGAAACCTGAAGACACACCATATCACAGGACTATTTGCAACCATTACCCAACACCAGCTGGAGCCTGGTAGTACCGCTGGGTAGCTAGACTCAGAAGAGCATAACAATCACAGTAGTCTGCCTCTCAGGAAGCCCCCATAACTAGGGGAAAGAGGGGAGTGCCATATCAAGGGATTACCCCATAGGACAAAAGAATCTTCATGTCTACAAGCACCAAGAATCAAATTAAGCTAATATAGACATTAAATCTTGATTTTTAAGAGGCAAAAACAACAACAACAACAACACAAACAAAACCCATAGTCTAATCAAAAATAAATTCAAGAACAATGATAAGAAATAGTCTACCCAAATGAGAAGAAACATAAAAGTAATTCTGGTAATATCACAAAACAGTGTTCTATAACACCTCCAACATATCACACTAGCTCCCCTGCAATTGTTCCAAACCAAGAAGAAATCTGAATTGCCAGATAAAGAATTCAGAAGGTTGGTTATTAAGTTATTCAAGGAGATACCAGAGAAAGGTGAAAACTAACTTAAACAAACAAAGAAACAAACAAAAAACAGAATATGGATGAGAACTTCTCCATGGAAATAGACGTTGTAAAAAAAATCACAATTTTTGGAAATAAAAGATACACTTAGAGAAATACAAAGTGCAGTAGAAAGTTTAAATCATTGAGTAGAACAAGTACAAAAAGGAGCTTGAAGACAGGCTTTGAAATTGTCCTAATTGGACAAAGACAATGAAAAAAGAATGAGAACAATGTCTCCAAGAAGTTTGGGATTATGTTAAATGTCTGAACTTAAGAATGATTGGTGTTCTTGAGGAAGAAGAGAAATCTCAAAGTTTGGAAAACTTACTTGAGGAAATAATTGAGGAAAACTCCCCTGGCCTTCAAGAGGTCTAGGCAGTCAAACATAAGAAGCTCAAAGAATTCCTGGGAAATTTATCACAAAAATATCATCTACTAGGCACATAGTCAGCCGGTTATCTAAAGTTAAGGTGAAGGAAAGAATCTTAAGTGCTGAGAGAGAAAAGCATCCAGTAACATATGAAGAAAAACCTATCAAATTAACAGCTGATTTTCCTGGAGACATCTTACAAGCCAGAAGGGTTCGTGATCATATCTTTAGCCTGCTTAGACAAAATAATTGTCAGTAAAAAATTTTGTATTCAGCAAAACTAAGCTTCATAAATAAAGGAGAGATAAAATATTTTGCAGAAAAACAAATGTTGACATAATTTGCCACTATCAAGCCTGCACTACAAGAAATGCTCAAAGGAGTTCTAAATCTTAAAACAAAATCTTGAAATGCAGCAAAATAGAACCTTCTTAAAGCATAAATCTCAAAGGGCCTATAAAACAATAACACCATTAAAAATACACGGTATTTAAGCAACAACTAGCATGATAAATAAAATGATACCTCACATCCCAATACTAACATTGAATGTAAATAGCCTAAATGCTCCATTTAGAAGATACAAAATTGATAAAAATCTACCAAGTGAGTTATCTGCTGTCACCAAGAGACTCAACACAGAAGGACTTATATAAACTTAAAGTGAAAAGGTGGAAAAAAAATATTACATGCAAATGGAAACCCAAAACAACCATTTGTAGCTAAATAAAGCAGCAAGTGTAAAAAAGAAAAGACAAAAAATAAATTACATAATGACAAAAAGATTAATCCAACAGGAATATATCATAATCCTAAATATATAATCACCTAACACTGGAGCTCCCAAATTCATAAAACAGTTGCTACTAGACCTAAGAAATGAGACAGACAGCAACAAAATAATAATGGAAGAATTCAAGATTTCACTGAAAGCCCTATACAGGTCATCAAGACAGAAAGTCAACAAATATACAATGGACTTAAACCATACCTTAGAACAAATGGACTTAAAATATATTTATAGATCTATTCTATGAAACAACTGCAGAATATACATTGTTTTCATCAGCACAGGAAATATTCACCAAGGTAGACCTAAAACAAGTCTCAATAAATTTAAGAAAATTGAAATCATATCAAGTATCTTCTCAAACCACAATAAAATAAAACTGGAAATTAACTCCAAAAGGAACCATCAAAACTATACAAACACAGGGAAATTAAATAATCCAATCTTGAATAGTCGTTGGGTCAATGATAAAATCAAAACAGAAATTTAAAAATAAAATTAACTCAATGATGTTAGTGACACAATTTATCAAAACCTCTGGGATACAGTAAAATTGGTACGAAGAGAAATGTTCATAGCATTAAATGCCTACATCAAAAAGTCTGAAAGAGCATAAATAGATAATCTAATGTCATATATCAAGGAACTAGTGAAACAAGAACAAATCAAACCCAAATCCAGCAGAAAAAAAGAAATAACAAATATCAGGGCAGAATTAAATAAACTTGAAACAAACAAACAAACAAACAAAAAAGAAAGAAAAACTGGTTCTTCCAAAAGATAATCAAAATTAATCGACCATTAGCAAGACTAACTAAGAAAAGAAGAGAGAAGATCCAAATAAGATCCATCAGAAACCAAATGGGAGATATTACAACCAATAAGACAGAAACACAAAAGATCATTCAAGGCTACTATAAACACCTTTGTGCACAAAAATTAGAAAACCTAGAGGAGATAGATAAATTCCTGAAAATATATAACTCTCCTAGATTAAACCAGGAAGAAAGAGAAACTCTGAACAGACCAATAACAATTAGCAAGATTGAAACAGTAACAAAAAATATTGCCAACAAATAAAAGTACAGGACCAGATTGATTCACAGATGAATTATATCATTCAATGAAGAATTGGTACAAATCTTACTGAAACTATTAGAGAAAGACAGAACTCTCCCTAAATTATTCTATAAAGCCAGTATCACCCTAATACCAAAACCAGAAAAGGACATAACAACAACAATGAAAACTACAGACCAATATCCCTAAAGAAAATAGATGCAAAAATTCTCAACAAAATGCTAACTAGATAATGTTTATATCAACAGTATATCAAAAAGATAATGCATTATGATAAAGTTGGTTTCATACCGGAGATGCAGGAATGGTTTGACATACACAAGGCAACAAATTTAGTATATCATATAAACAGAATTAAAAACTAAAATCATATGATCTTCTCAAAAGACGTAGAAAAAGCATTTGACAAAACCCAGCATCCCTTTATGATAAAAAGGCTCAGAAAAATGGGCATAGAAGGGACATACCTCAAGGTAATAAAAGCTATCTATGACAAACCCACAGCCAACACTACAGTAACTGGGGATAAGTTGAAAGCCTTTTCCCTAAGAACTGGAACAAGACAAGGATTCTTACTTTTACCACTTCTATTCAACATAATACTGGAAGTCTTAGCCAGAGCAATCAGCCAAGAAAAGGAAATAAAAGGCATTCAAATCAGTAAAAGGGAAGTCAAACTGTCACTGTTCCCTGATGATGTGTTTATACACTTAGAAAACCCTAAAGACTCATCCAAAAGGTTTCTAGATCTGGTAAATCAATTCAGTAGTCTCAGGATACAAAATTAATGTACACAAATCAATAGCACTGCTGTACACCAACAATGGCTAAGTTAAAAATCAAATCAAGAACACAATCCGTTTTACAACAACTGCAAAACTACAAAATAAAATATTTAGGAATATACCTAACCAAGGAGGTGAAAGATCTCTACAAGAAAAACTACAAAACACCGCTGAAAGAAATTAGTAATGACACAAACAAATGGAAACACATCCCATGCTCTTGGATAGGTAGAATCAACATTATAAAAATTGTGAAAATGATCATACTATCAAAAGCAATCTACAGATTCAATGCAATTCTCATCAAAATACCATCATCCTTATTGACAGGAGTAAAAAAAACAAATCCTAAAATTCATATGGAACCATAAAAGAGTCTGCATAGCCAAAGCAGGACTAAGCAAAAAGAACAAATCTAGAGGCATCAAATTACCTGACTTCAAACTATGCGACAAGGCCATAGTTACCAAAACAGCATGATACTAGTATAAAAATAGGCACATAGACTAATGAAATACAATAGAGAACCCGGAAATAAAGCCAAATACTTACAGCCAACTGACCTTTGACAAAGAAAACAAAACATAAAGTTGGGAAAAGACACCCTATTCAACAAATGGTAATGGGATAACTGGCAAGCCACACACAGAAGAATAAAACTGAATCCTCATCTCTCGTTTTATACAGAAATCAACTCAGGATGAATCAAAGACTTAAATTTAAGACCTGAAACCATAAAAACTCTAGAAGGTAACATTAGAAAAATTCTTCTAGACGTTGGCTAGACGTAGGCAAAGATTTCATGACAAGAACCCAAAGCAAATGCAACAAAAAGAAGAATAAATAAATGGGAACTAATTAAACTGGAAAAGTGGTGCATGGTGAAATAAATAATCAGTTGAGTAAACAGTCACCCCACAGACCAGGAGAAAATATTTCCAAAGTATGTATCCAATAAAGGACTAATATTCAGAATGTATAAGAAACTCAAATCACCAAGAGACAAAAAATAAAATACCATCATAAAGTGAGCAAAGGACATGAATAGATAACTCTCAAAAGAATATATATAAATAACCAAAAAACATATAAAAATGCCCAACATCACTAATCATCAGAGAAATGCAAATTAAAACCACAATGAGATACCTCATTACTTCTGCAAGAATGGCCATGATTAAAAAATCAAAAAATAATACATGTTGGTGTGGATGTGGAAAAAAGGGAAGACTTTTATACTGTTGGTGGGAATATAAAGTAGTACAATCACTCTAAAAAACAATATGGAGATTGTTTAAAGAAATAAAGGTAGAACTACCACTGGACCCAGTAATCCCACTACTGAGTATCTACCCAGAGGAAAATAAGTCCCTATATGAAAAAGATAATTGCACATGCATGTTTATCATAGCGCAAATTGCAATTACAAAAATATAGAAACAACCTAAATGTTCATCGATCCAGTGGATAAAGAAAATGTGTCATATATACACCATGGAATATTACTCAGACATGAAGAGGAATGTAATAATGGCATTGGCAGCAACCTGCATGAAGTTGGAGACCATTATTCTAAGTAAAGTAACTCAGGAATGGAAAACCAAATAACATATGTTTTCACTTATAAGAGAATTAAGCTATGAGGATCCAAAAGCACAAGAAGGATACAATGAACTTTGGGGACTCAGGGGAAAGGGTGGGAGCGGGGTGAGGGATAAAAGACTACAGACTGGGTACAGTGTACACTCTTCAGGTGATGGGTGCATTAGAATTTCAGAAATGACCACCAAATAACTTATCCACATAACCAAAATGACCTGCTCCCCAAAAACATTGAAATAAAATAAAATTTTAAAATATTAAATAAAATTGGCAATAAAAAAATAAAATACGTGGCAAGAATAACACCAAAGTCAAAGAAGGCAAATGAAACTAAGTATTTTAAGGTCTTTTAATTGTCCATCATGTATTAAAAGAAGTAACTTACATACTAATCAAACAGAAAAATATGTAAATTATAACATTTAGGCACCCTCAAAATAATGGTAAATTTACATATAAATAACAAACTCTTAGATAGCTAAGTAGACTTATAAATGATTGTTTAAAACAGTCCATGAAGAACAAAAGGTACATAGATAAAGAGAAACTGAAAAGCAAGTAGCAAAATCACAGATATATTTGGGCCTGTATTTATCAACTTACTACCACTAAATAAACCATTCTAGTTACAGGTAGAAACAGACAGAATTAAAATTAACTCATATTTAAAATGTAAAAAATATGATATTCATAACACATGCAATTAAAAACATAGAAAGGATGAAAGTAACATAACAAGGCAAAAAAAGATATATTTCACAAACAACAACCAAAGGAAAGTTGGCATAGTTGTACTAATATTAGACACAGTAGAAAAGGCAAGAAGTATTTCACCAGAGATAAAGAGGAACGTTGCATTACGATGAAAGTGTTAGTCCACCAGGAATGATAACACATACAAATTTGTATGCAACTAATATTATAGCTTCAAAATCATAAGTGTTGGGTGAAGTGAAAGGAGAAAACGGATAAATCTATAATCATAGGTGGAAATTTTGAGAAACATTTTTTAGTGACTAACAGAATAAACAAGAGAAAAAAGGAAAGAAAGAAGGAAAGAAAGATTTAAATAACACAATTACACATTGGGTACAGTGTACACTGTTCGAGTGATGGGCGCACCAAAATCTCAGAAATCACCACTAAAAAACGTATCCAATTAACCAAACACCACCTGTTCCCCCAAAATTATTGAAAATAATTAATTAATTGGTTAACACAATTTATAAGATTTAAACAGTATATTAAATAAATATTTAAATAACATAAAGAACAAGACTGATTTAATTGGCATATGTGAAACAGTGCACTCAGTAATAAGATAATATAGATTCTTTTTAAGTGCACACAGAAAATTTACTAAAATTGACCACATACAGGGCCATGTAGAAAATCTAAAAAACTTTGAAAACCTGAAATCATACAGAGTATGTTCTCTGGCCACAATATGTAATAATTTTGTTACAAATTAATGACAAAGAAAATTAGAAATTCCCAATGATTGGAATTAAGATAGACTCTTAAATAAGCCATATATTGAAGAAAGCAATAATATAAATTAGAATATGTTTGCAACTGAATGACAGTAAGAGTTGTAAGATGCATCTAAGACCAGTTTAGAGGAAAATCTTATAGCTTTAAATACATATAATAAAAAAGAAGGAAATATGAGAAATTAGTGACCCGCTATCCTCTTCAAAAATCAGTTATCTATTATTCTGTTTTAATTTTACACATTGTAGGAGTGTTGAGGTTGTGTTTTAGATAGATCTTAATTTGCAATGTCCTGAAGATTTGATACTGAGGGCCTATTCTTATGCTTATGGTTCACCTGGACATCTTTGTGAAATACCTGTTGAAGATTTTGCCATTTACTGAGTTGTCTATATTTTTCTAATCAATATTCCTGTTGTATATTAAAAATGTGAGCTCTTTAGCAGATATATGTGTTACAATTCCTTCTCCCACCCTACAGCATTATTATTTATTCTCTTAGTAGTATCTTTTGATGACCATAAATTCTTAATAAAGTTTAATTCATCAATTAAAAAACCTTACCAAAAGAAGTATTAAACTATATCTAAAGAAAGTAAATAAAAATATGAGAGCAAGATATAATAAAATAAAATAAATAAATATACAATAGAATTGATAAATATATATTTACATTATATTTAAGTAAAATTAATATATATAATCAACATGGTCAGATGAGCAGAAAATTAAAGGAAGAGGATAATCCAATATTCAATAAACTTTTGAAAATAGAATTATTCTCATCTATTAGATAATTGCAAATTAAAAGTACCACGTAACATCATTTCAAATACAAATAACACAATTTTTTTTTCTGTTTAATTTTCTGGGCTAATATTGTGATTTTTCTTTCAAAATATATTTTAGAATTGATTTTTTATGTCTTTTAAAAAGCATGGCAGAATTTAAATTTGAATTATACTGAATTATTTCTTTTCATTTTAGGAGAATTGATACATTGACTACATTTAATCTTTCAATCTAGATATATGGTCTTTCCATTTATTTAGGTGTTGTTTTATATACTTAGAAAAGTTCTACAGTTTACCATATATAGACTTTTCATGTGTATTATATTTATTCCAAGAAAAATTGAATTATTATGTTAGAAAATCTAAGGCAGGTATTGTGTGAATTGGCTTTCATGTGTTCTTTTATATATTTAGAAAAGTTCAACAGTTTACCATATATAGACTTTTCATGTGTGTTATATTTATTCCAAGATAAATTGTATCATTCTGTTAGAAAATCTAAGACAGGTATTGTGAGAATTGGCTTCTCATGGAAAAAAAAAAAAAAAGGAGATATTCTGTCATTCATAAATTTTCAAGTTTCCAATCCATGCAATCCAATCTCCATAGGAGATAAGAACAAGTTGCTTTAAAGAGAAACAATCAGAGAATTGAAAGAGGGCTCTCAGATATTTTTTAAAAATGTTTTTAATTTATAAAAGTTTAAAAATATTTAGATAGTGTGGATGATGAAATAAGTCTCCCAGAAAGCAGGGAATGGTTATACTTTGCAAATATCCTTTTGGGTCACCCATATTCTCAACTTCTTTGGAGTAAGCAGAAACTATATAGGTTCTGCTTCAGAGAATGTAAGTAGAAGTAAACTGTCAGTTACAAACTGAAGCATGAAGGAGCCTATTTGTGCTCTCTTTGCCTGCTATAACGATTATAGGAGACCGCAAATTTAGACGATAGTGCTATGAGATCACAGTTGCCCTAAATTTTCTGTGACTTCATTGAGGGCAACTCCCCTGGAGAGTGTCTAAAAAACTACAGTGGACTTTGCTTGAGAGAAATATGAACAGTAGTTTTGTTAAGCTACTGAGACTTGGACATAGTTTATTACCACAGCGTAAAATAGATTGCTCCACTGTGAGGTAAGTCTTTTAAATGTATGTTCACACACACATACTCTTCCCCAGTAAATCTTGGATGTTTTAGAATTGTCTTTTTATACCTTAGTGTTACACAATTTTATAATATTACAGTTTTATAATTTGTATGCATTAGTACTTCTTTTCTTTTACCCAGCCTGCTTATTTCTCTCCAATGGTCTTCTTCACTCGGAGCAACCAGGACATCCTTCAGTTTACAGGGGCCACATCTGTTACTGTTTTCATAACTACTTCCATTGTGTTTCCCACTTGCTTTTTCTCAAGCTCAGTTGTCAAATATTGTAATTACTGAAAATATTTTTTAGGCTCTTATCTTCCCTATCATATTTTCTACCTTTTTGTCAAAATGACAGCATTCCATTTTGGAACTTCATTTTCAAGAACTTGTAATCCATCTGAAAATTTTAATTTTTTATTATGAATCATTTGCTTTTAAGTTTTCCACAATACCTTATTGTTCTTTTATATATTATGGAAATATAAAGCAAAGCAAAGCATTTCACGCAAACTACACTGCCAGTGGATATTCTGTGATTAATGGATGAACTAATCAAGCTCTTTTTCTGTAAAACTATTTAAAATTATTATTCAAAAATACATTGCCCTTTAGTGAAAAAGTTCAAAAAGCACTAGCTGAAATATTTGCATATTTAAAAATTTAAACCTGTCTCCTTATAGCACATATAGTCCCAAAAGGAACAACCTGAATTGTAGAATGCTGAACAATATTTTCACTTGTTTGTTTTATTTTATTTTTTATTAAGGACAGTGTCTCTCTGTCACCCAGGCTGGAATACACTGGTGCAATCATGGCTCACCACAGCCTCAAGTTCCTAGGCTCAAAAGATCCTCCCATTTCAACCTCCTGAGTGGCAAAACGGCCTCTCCACATACACAAAGAAAATTGGTGACCGGGCGCAGTGACTCTTGCCTGTAGTCCCAGCACTTTGAGAGGCAGAGGCAGGCATATCAACTGAGGTCAGCAGTTCGAGACCAGCCTGTCCAACATGATGAAACACTGTCTCTACTAAGAATCCAAAAAAATTACCCAAGTGTGGTGTCACACACCTATAATCCCAGCTACTCTGGAGGCTGAGGCAGGAAAATCGCTTGAACCTGGGAGGTGGAGGCTGCAGTGAGCCAAGATGGTTCCATTGCACTCCAGCCTGGATGACAGAGTGAGACTCCATTGCAAAAAAATTTAAAAATTTAAAAAAAAAATTAAAATTAGGTTTGGTGGTGCGCACCTGAGTAGCTACGACTACAGGTGCAAACCACCATGCCTGCCTAATTTTTAATGTTTTTTATTTGTTTTATTTTTTGTAGAGAGGCAGTTTTGCCATATGTTGGTCTGGATGGTCTAGAACTCCTAAATTCAAGTGATCCTCCCATCTCAGCCTCTCAAAGTGTTGGAATTACAGATATGAGCCACCACACTGCGCCTGCTTAATATATTTTAATTGGAGTTTACAATATCCTATTCTTATTAGCTATAGATTAGAAAATACAATACAATATGAAGTGACAGACCAAAGATTGAAATATAACCATTAAAGGGTTACATAGTTAAATTATTTTTAAAGTAGTAAGAAACAAGTTCAGAAAATTTGGTTATTTTCTTGTCACACAGGCAATTTTAAAAATACATACATTGGCAAAAAAGACATAGATTGACACAGCTATTGAACAGTTCAATGAGATTTTTTGTCCAAATAACTTCAATATTTGTATTTAATTCTGTTCTCTCAATAAGAAAATCCTCTCTCTTTAATCAATAGTGTGTACAACATTAATTCAAACCACAACTTGCCCTCTCTTAGCAACTGCATAAATTGATAATTTCGTTATGATCTCTTCTGAGCTTTTGCTCTCCCTATTGTATAACCCTACAATGAAGCATGCCAGGAAACCATATTAGTTTTTGTGTACCTTTTCATAACACTAATATGTGCCAAAGGGAATTTTTTAAATACAGGATTATTGTTTCACAACTCTTCAAAGGTTATGCCATGGTTTCTTAATGCTACATAACATGCATCAGTCAGTATAAAACATTTTCAAATGCATAATAGAAAAATAAAAAGTTTCCTTACAAACTGAGACGACAATTATGGAAGCCAAAAAATATCCTGGTGATTGAGGAAAATTAGTTTATGACAGATACACACTCAAACACACACATTAACAACAAGAATGCAAAAGATTACCATCCTAGTTGGAAGTAAACTTTTATGAGCAGTGCATTCTTAAAAGGAAGCCGCCTATATGCATACATTTATGAATGTTCAGTTATTATAGAACAAATGTGGAGAAAAAATTAGGAATCTTCTTTAATGTGATATCAAACTAAAGAATTGTAAGCAGAATAGGTTATTGTTTTTAAGTGAGGTTATATATTTTAAATTAGAAGAAATCTTCTCAAATTAAAAAGAGTATAGTTTATGTATGTAATATATTTTCAATTGGTATTTTGATACCACTCCGCCTGTAATCCAGTTTAAAGCCACTTCCACATTGTTAGGTATTTGTTACAGAAGCATCACACTTCCCATTACTAGACTCTATATTAGTTTGCTAGGGCTACTATTACAAAGTCCTACAGACTGGGTGGCATAAACAATATACATTTTTTGTCTTACAGATATGAAGGCTGGAATTCCAAAATCAACTTGTCATTAGGGTTGCTTCCTTACAAGAGCTGAGAGGGAAATGTCTGCTTCTGGCCTTTCTCATTGGCTTGTGATGGCATCTCCTTATGTCTCTTAACATCGTGTTTTCTCTATGAACAACTGTATACAAATTTCCCCTTTTAATAAGGACATCAGTCTCATTGGATTAGAAACTCCCCATGACCTCCCCTTTTCTTGATTAGCCCGTTTCCAAATAAGGTCATATTCTATGTACTAGGAATTAAGACTTCAACATATGAATCTGGGGATCACACAGTCCAACTCATAACAGGATCCATTCTCAAATAATTATCATCTTCCTATCATCTCATCACTTTCTCAAACCTCCTCGTCACCAATTCTGCAATCTGTTTTTTACAAGCCTCTGGAAATGTAGACAAATCATAAGACAATGACAATGAAGTAGTAATATTGCTGAATGTATCTCCCCAGCTCCAAAAATTGAACTATCAAATGTAATGCTCAAAGTTCTGCTTACTATGAAAATTTCTCATCCTTTTTGGCTTTCTGAGTCACCCTCACAAGGCCCATAATACTGCAGCAATCAACTCAGCTGATGCTGGTTTTGCCTGCAGAACTATCTTTAAATCAAGATTGTATATTTTTATTCTTTCTTAACTGGCTTTAAGAAACTTCCCATGAAGCCACAGGTGTGTGTTAAGGAATATATGACAATGCCGCAAAGATAGCTATTATACTGAGAGTTTGAGCAAACAGTTCATGTAGCTTTCTTGTGCCTTCAGGAGCTTCATTATGAGTAACTTTATGGTTTGGTGTAACAAATGGCATCCAGTTTATCATAGATAATTCAGTCCTTAGGGTCATATTAAATTCATGGTCAGGAATTTAGTTTCTATAAGGGTCCAGTAGCAATTGTACACAATACTTGATCAGGCTTGTTATACTATTACAAGATTCAGAGGTCTTACACACATGTGAAATAATTGAGTTAAAATGGGAATGACTGTACCTGCATCTTCCAAGTTTCTCATGAAAATACTAATCTCTGCAATTCACTCAGGAATGTGGCATTGTTATGGTCAACTATATTAGTAAGAAGGGTTGGATGCAACGTCTTGCACTTAGACTTTTCTACCATAATAATTCTCACTGGATTGACCAGGTACCCAATGTAGAACTATTTATTTTTTGATAAGTATTTTTATTCTAACTATGCATTCAGTAGGTGGAGAAATAAATACAGGATCTGTCTCTGGAGCCTCTGGTTCCACTCTGAGACAGACATAAACTAACAGACTATCTTCCAAAACATACAAGTACTGACACGATCCACCATACCAGGGGGTTATTCTAGATTCTGTAGGTGAGCCTGAGGTCAGAGGCAATGCTAAATAAGACCAGTCATAAGTGGAAATTGCAAATAAGATTTCACATCAAACCCACTGAAACACTACGGCAGGAGGGAAGAGATGCGGTAGTAATAAAATTTGTAATAACATACATTGCTCAGAACATGATAATTATTAGCAATGCATAATAACTATTAGTCTAAATAAGAGATTATATGAAATAAGTGCTACATGACAAACCTTAAACCAACAAACAAAAAAAGAAATCAGTGCTGTCAGGTGTAAACAATGTTAAGGAACATGTATGTAGTTCTCAGCTCCTTTCATTAATGCTAGAGGATATTGAGAAAAAATGAATTAAAGAATAGGCTTCATCACTGGGCATGTAAGCTTATACTTGTAATGTCAGCTACTCAGGAGGCTGAGGTGGGAGGTTCACTTGAGCCCACGAGGGAGAGACTGCAGTGAGTGAGTTGAGATCATTCCACTGCAGTTCAGCCTGGGTAAAAAAGTAAGACCCTGTCTCAAAATAAATAAATAAGTAAATAAAAATTTAAAAAAGACCAGGCTTCATCAGGGAAGTGAAGATTAATCATTTTCTCATTTTCACAAGGGTTCTCTATATATTTTTCCAAAATGTATGAATTTAGTCACTAGCAGTGACTAATGAAAGCAGTAACTCTAAAGGAATGGGCTAAGAAGAAGTTACTGAGGGTATACATTTATTTGTGACCTTATGAAATCACTAGTGAGGAATGATTCTAATTGTTTTTAAAATTTAAATGTATGAGCTAATAAAAAAATCAGCAAATACATGAGAAACCACAATGATTGAGATGCAACAGAAAAACTACGACAGAATTAACCACACAATGATATCTGAAATTGAAATGATAAAATATGGGATATAAAAAAACTATAACTAAAATACTTAAATAAAATTATATTGAAGTGAAGCATTTCCGGAATGGCAGTGTAAATACTTTGAAAGTGTTTCTTAATAAAACTAAATAGAACACCAAAATTGTCAAAATCAACTTTTACAGAAATCTGGAAATGGGGGCCATTTATTCAAGGAATTAGCTGAACCTTGGTAAGAATAGTGACCTTTGTGGCATTTTAACTTACTCTATTTACACTTCTCTCTCCTCAGCTCTCCAGCAGTTTCTAAAACAAACAACTTTTCTAATTGTGAAAAACAAGAGCATAGCAGCCACAAGTGGAGGCAGAAAGGGTTTGGCGCTCCTCAAAAGCCCCATCCCTAGAGAACTGTCACTATTTGACTTATCTGGCAGCTCAATGAAAAGCTACATTCTGAAGCATTTTCTTTAGTTTACCTTGCTCAGAGAACACTTCGTGAGAACCACCCTGTCACCACAGAATTTTTTGTTTTTAAACCAAACTGTTCAACGTCACAGGTGAATGAAGTGATGTTAAGAACTGGGGCTATTGTGAATGGGAGTTCACTCATGATTTGGCTCTCTGTTTGTCTATTAGTGGTGTATAAGAATGCCTGTGATTTTTTGCACATTGATTTTGTATCCTGAGACTTTACTGAAGTTGCTTATCAGCTTAAGGAGATTTGGGGATGAGACGATGGGGTTTTCTAAATATATGATCATGTCATCTGCAAACAGAGACAATTTGAATACCCTTTATTTCTCTCTTTTGCCTGATTGACCTGGCCAGAACTTCCAATACTATGTTAAATAGGAGTGGTGAGAGAGGGCATCATTGTCTTGTGCCGGTTTTCAAAAGGAATGCTTCCAGCTTTTGCTCATTCAGTATGATATTGGCTGTGGGTTTGTCATGAATAGATCTTATTATTTTGAGATATGTTCCATCAATACCTAGTTTATTGAGAGTTTTAGCAATCATTAAAAAGTCAAGAAACAACAGATGCTGGAGAGGATGTGGAGAAATAGGAATGCTTTTACACTGTTGGTGGGAGTATAAATTAGTTCAACCATTGTGGAAGGCAGTGTGGCAATTCCTCAAGGATCTCGAAATATCATTTGACCCAGCAATCCCATTACTGGGTATATACTCAAGGGATTATAATCCATTCTACTATAAAGACACATGCAAACATATGTTTATTGCAGCTCTGGCAAAGACTTGGAACTAACCCAAATGCCCATCAATGATGGAATGGATAAAGAAAATGTGGCACATTTACACCATGGAGTACTATGCAGTCATAAAAATGGATGAGTTCATGTCCTTTGCAGGGACATGGATGAAGCTGGAAACCATCATTCTCAGCAAACTAACACAGGAACAGAGAGTGGGAGTTGAACAATGAGAACACATGGACACAGAGAGGGGAACATAACACACACTGTTGGATGGTGGGGGCTAGGGGAGGGATAGCATTATGAGAAATACCTAATGTAGATGGTGGGTTGATGGGTGCAGCAAACCACCATGGCACGTGTATACCTACGTAACAAACCTGCATGTTCTGCTCATGTGTTCCAGAACTTAAAGTATAATAAAATATATAAAGAGAGAGAATAAATAAATAAATAAATAAATAAACAAACAAATAAATAAATAACTGGGGCTAACTCAAGGCTGACTAAAAATCTTAAAAGAAAGAGTTGGGATATAAGATGCCCATAGAGAACTTTTGAAAGTTCCAACATATTCCTCGGGATGTATAATTCTATGCACATTGAAGAGCTGTGCACATGTCCAGAAAAATACTGGGAAAGTTAAAATATTTAACCTATAGTTGACCTTGAGGTTTTAGGCAAACCAGAAATACAGACTAAGGCAGAGTTGTAAAAAAAAAGTATTAAAAGCATGTCCTGCCACATAGAGAGAAACTCTCAGCAAAGTTTACATGATATATCAGTTCAAGTCATTTAAGGAAATCTCTGTTCAACCATTAGCTGATCGGAAAGCTAAACAGAGAAAAACTTTGGTGGAAACACATGACAAGGAATACGTACTTAACAGAATTGGTACAAGAAAGCCACAAAACTAACCACAACGATATAAAAATTAAACAAGAAAACAAAAACAACTCCAAAGGAGGTAGGGGAAAATAATTTTAATATTTGTCAATTTATATTATTTGAAATACCCAGTTTTCAAAAAAAAAATATGAGATATACAAATAAATAGGAAAATAAGATGTATATTCAGGGAATATAAAAGTTAATAGAAGCTGACACTGAAAAAGTCCAGTTATTGGACTTATTTGATTTAGTTGACCTAATATAAGTATACAAAAAAAAGTCAAAAGAAAATGATGGCAAAAGGGAGTAGATCAATGGTATTATGTTAAATAAAGAATATCAATAAAGAGATAATAATTATATAAAAGTGAAAAATAAATATACTGGTGTTGAATAGTACAAATATTGAAATGAAAAATAAATCACTGAAGTGGCTAAACAATGGATTTCAACTGAAAAAGACAGAACCATCAAACTTGAAAACTAGGCAATTGAGATTATCCAGTCTAAGAAACAGAAAGACAACAAACAAACACAAAAGAAACAGAACCCTAGAGACATGTGGGCCACAAATAAGTATACCAAAATATGCAACATGGAAATCTGATGGACAGGAGAGAGAAAACACCAAGAAAAATACTTGAAGAAATGATGACCAAAATTTTTTGCCAAAAATGAAATATTAAATGTTCACATCTGAAAAGCTCAAAAACACTGCAATTAGATGAACACAAAACCATTCACATCTGGATACATTACAGTCAAATTATCATAAGCCAAAGACACATATAGAATCTTAAAAGCAGCAAGATAAAACTCACTTATCATAGACAAAAGAACCTCATAAGATTAACATTTGACTTCTCATCAAAAAGTATGGAGGTTAAAAGACAGAGAGGAATGATATATTCAATGTGCTATAAGAAAAAGACTATCAACCAGATTTTTTTTTTTTATAAAGCAAACTATACTTCAACATTGAGAGAGAAATGAAGATATTTCTAGATTTAAAATAAACAATAGAGAATTTATGTTTTGCAAACCTGTCTAAAAGAAATATTAAATGGAAGTTTTCAGATTGAAATGAAATGACAATAGACAAAAACTAAAATCTCCATGAATAAATAGACTGGTGTTGGTAAGCACACAGGTATTAGGTTGGTGTAAAAGTAATTGCGGTTGTTGTCATTAAAAGTTGCACCAACTGAATAAATTTCAGGTAGCATAAATGTATTTTTATTGTATATATTTTTTCTTGTAACTGATGTAAAGTGCATAAAGCAACAATTATAAAACTGTTTTGATGAGCTAATAAGCTGTGAAGATGTAATTTACAAGGCAAAGATAGTACAAAAGGAGAAAGAGAAAAAAGAGCTATAGTATAAAAAGATTTTGCGTATTATTTTTATTTTTATTTTTTTTTTTGAGACGGAGTCTTGCTCTGCCACCCAGGCTGGAGTGCAGTGGCCGGATCTCAGCTCACTGCAAGCTCCGCCTCCCGGGTTTACGCCATTCTCCTGCCTC
>NW_012116611.1:847043-878667 GCF_000951035.1 Colobus angolensis palliatus
TCAGCTCACTGCAAGCTCCGCCTCCCGGGTTTACGCCATTCTCCTGCCTCAGCCTCCCAAGTAGCTGGGACTACAGGCGCCCGCCTCGTCGCCCGGCTAGTTTTTAGTATTTTTTAGTAGAGACAGGGTTTCACCGTATTAGCCAGGATGGTCTTGATCTCCTGACCTCGTGATCCGCCCGTCTCGGCCTCCTAAAGTGCTGGGATTACAGGCTTGAGCCACCGTGCCCGGCAGATTTTGCGTATTATGAAATTCAGTTAGTATTGTGATAAGAGCCATATTGTTTTGCATTGTTTTTATTTGGATTAAAGACTTTTATTTTGGAGACAGAGTCTCGCTCTGTCACCCAGGCTGGAGTGCAATGGTGCCATCTTGACTCACTGCAACCTCTGCCTCCCAGGTTCAAGCGATTCTCCTGCCTCAGCTTCCCGAGTAGCTGGGATTACAGGCGTGTGCACCACCACTCCCGCTTAATGTTTGCGTATTTTTAGTAGAGACAGGGTTTTGCCATGTTGGCCAGGCTGGTCTTGAACTGCTGACCTCAAGTGATCTGCCCGCCTCCACCTCCCAAAATGCTGGGATTACAGGTGTCATATGTTTTATTTTGCATAACTCTCTAAACAGTTCATGCCGAAGACTATCAGTGTTCTCCATATTATCAGAAATAGAGCCCTTAGCATTCTTGGGTCTAATCATATTAAGCTCATATTAAGCGGCCAACTCCAGAAACTCCAAAACCAAGAAAACAACTCCATCTTTAATATTGTGTTTTTCTAGAACCACTCCTGGTACCAAAATCTGTATTAGTCAGGGTTCTCCAGAGGGACAGAAAGAATGGAATGCATTTGTGTGTGTGTGTGTGTATAGTTTTATAATTATTGCTTATGGACTTTACAACAGTTACAAGATAAATATAAACATATATGATATATACATATTAATATATTATATATATGTATATAAAGGGGAGTTTATTAAGTGTTAACTCACACAATCACAAAGTCCCATAATAGGTCATGTGCAGGCTGAAGAACAAGGAGAGCCAGTCCGAGTTCCAAAACTGAAGAACTTAAGAGTCCCATGTTTGAGGGCAGGAAGTATCCAGCACGGGAGAAAGATGTAGGCTGGGAAGCTAGGCCAGTCTCTCTTTTCACATTTTTCTGCCTGCTTATATTCTAGTGGTGCTAGCAGCTGATTAGATTGTGCCCACCCAGATTAAGGGTGGGTCTGCCTTTTCCGGCTTACTGACCCAAATGTTAATCTCCTTTGACAACACCCTCACAGACACACCCAGGATCAATACTTTGTATACTTCAATCCAATCAAGTTGACACTCAGTATTAACCATAGCAAAAGGGAAACATACAAGTGTCCTTATGTGTCTGATTTCTATAACTTAGTCCAATGTTTTCAAGGTTCACTTACATTATAGCATGTATCGCTTCTTTTTGTGGCTGAATAATATTATATTGTATGAATATACCATATTTATTTATTCATTCACCATTTGATTGGTATTTGGAATGTTCTCGCCTTTTAGCTATTATGAATAATGCTGCTATAAACACCAATTTATAAGTTTTTTGTGACATATGTTTTCAATTATTTTGGGCATGTACCTAATAGTGAAATTTCTGGGTTGTGTGGTAACCCTAAGCTAACTTTGTAAGAAACTGTAAACTGTTTTCCAAAGCAGCTGTACCATTTTACATTACCACTAGCAATATATGAGGACTCCATTTCCGTCATATTAAGGACAATTCTTGTTATTGTCCACCTTTTTTATTATAATCATCTTATTGGGGAGTGAACTAATATTTCATTGTGGTTTTAATTTTAATTGCCCTGATGGCTAATAATGTTGAACACTTTCTTACGTGCTTAATGACTATTTAATACCTTTATCAGATAAATGTTTATTCAAATATTTTGCCTATTTTTAATTGTGTTTATTCATCTCTTTATTTTTTGGTTGTAAGAGTACATTCTAGATACATGTACTTAATCAGAAGTAAATTTTTCCTTCTGTGGGTTGTTTTTCACTGCCTTGATGGTGTCTTCGCAGGACAAACAAAAAATTTAAATAAAGTCGATATGTTATTTGTTTTTGTTTTTGTTGTTGTTGCTTGTTCCGTGGGTGTCATATTTCAGAAGATATTGCCTCATCTAAGGTAAAAAAGATATGCTTATATGTCAATGTAATATTTTTGTTATTGCAGCTCTTGTATTTAAGAATATGGTGTATTTTGGGTCAACTTTTTTTTTTCTTATGAGATAGGATTGTAACTTTATTCTTTTTTTTTTTTGTAGATATAGAATCTACCCAGTATCCTTTGCTAAAAAAAAATTTTCTCTACATAGAATTATTTTGGCAGCCTTGCCAACAATCAAGTTACAATCAATGTCATGATTTATTTTTTCTTATTACTTTTATTTTATTAATCTATATATAATCAATATATAATCAATCTTTTGCCAGTACCACATTGCTTTGGTTGCTGTAGCTTTGTAGCAGACATGAAATCAAGAAAAGTAAGTCCTCCAATTTTGTTCTTCTTTATCAAGATTGTTTTGAATAGTCTGAATTGTTTGCATTTATATAAGAAGTTTAGGATGAGTTTATCAATTTTTGTGAAGTCAGCAGAAATTTTGATGAGGATTGCATTGAATACATTGCTCATTCTAGTAACTACTGCTATTTTAAGAATATTAAATCTTCCAATTTATGACATATATTTTCAAATATTTTGACCTTTAAATTATTTATACAGTGCTATATAGCTTTCAGAGTTCAAATTTTACACTTCTTTGGTTAAATTTATGCTGAAGTATTGTACTCTTTTTGATGCTACTGTAAATAAATATATTTTCTTAATTTTTTTGAATTGTTCATTGCTAGGATATAAAAATATAATTGATTTCTATATATTTATATTTTATACTAAATTTGCTGACCTCATTTATTAGTTCTAATAGTTTATTTTGTGTGTCTATGCTTGTGTAAATTCCTTAGGATTTTCTGTAGGCAAGATAGTGACTGCCTTTTATTTTATATTCTTTTCTGATTGCCCTGTCTAAACCTTCCAGTATAATGCTGAATAGAAGTGAAGACAGTGTACATCACTCTATTTTTCCTGATTATAGGAAAAATAAGATAATTCACTTGCACTAGTAATTGTGATGTTTGCTGTATTTTTTTTGTAGATATGCTTCATTAATTCAAAGAAGTTTTGTTCTATTATGGTTTGTTGATTGCTTTTATTCTGAAGAAGTGTTATATTGTGCCAAGTGCTTTTTGTACATTTATTGATATGATCATGTGAGTTTTGGTCTTTATTTTGTGATAGGGTAAAATATATTTATTAATTTTTTCATATGTTTGCACAGTTTTGCATTCCTGGGAAAAATATCATTTTTTATAAGTGTATATAATCTTTTCTATATGTTGCTGTATTTTGTTTTACAGCTTTTTTTTTTTTTAGATTTTTGTGTTTATAGGAATAAGGCATATGGTCTGTAGTTTGGGTTTGGTTTTGGTTTTCTCTTGTGAAATCTTCATCTGGCTATAGTATCAGGCTAATAACACTGGCCTCTCACAATAAGTTAGAAAATATTTTTCTTCTTTTATTATTTGGAAAACCTTGAGAAATATGGATGTTAATTATTATTTAAACATTTGGTTTAGTCACATCTGTCTATTTTTGTTTTAATTGCCTGAGCTTTTGGAACCAAACCTAAAAATATTATTGCCCAAACTTATATCATTTTTCTTTTATGTTTTCTTCTAGTAATTTTATATATTCACATCTAACTTTAAATCTTTAATTCATTTTGAGTTGATTTTTGCATATAGTGTGTGATAAGGATCCAATCTCATTGTTCTACTTGTGGATACCCAGATTTCTCCTTTTTCCATTTTGTGTTTTTGGCACCTTTACTGAAAATCAGTTTACCATAAATGTGTGAGTTTTTTCTGAGCTCTCTATTTTGTCACATTGTTTAATATATCTATTTTGATGCCTATTACCATTCTGTTTTAAGTAAAATAGCTTTGTAATATAGTTTTAAATCAGGTACAGTGATAGTTCTGTCTGTGTCCTTTTTGCCCAAAATTGCCTTGACTATTTAGGGTTTTTCCTGTGTTCACATAAATTTTAAAACTGTTTTTTCTATTTCTTTAAAAAATTACATTAAACATTATATCAAGGTTACATTGAATCTGTAGATCAATGTGGGTAATATGGACATTTTAGCAATATTAATTTTTCTTATTCATGAAAATATTCATGAACTTGGAATATTTTTCAATCTATTTCAGGAAACCTGTCAAGGAAATGTGTAGACAAGGTACAAGGCCAACTCTTCCAAAAGACTTTCATCAGCTCTATAAGGTCAATCTCAATTTCTCAAAGCAGTCAGAACTAAAACTATGCCATTCTAGTCAAAGTCTTGATAAAATAACCAGAGTTTGCAATCTTTTCCTGCACAAACACACACACAAAAAAACAGATCCTTATTAAACTTATGTAAATAACTATATTGACATAAATTAAAAATACTCAGAAACAGTTTTAAAATTCTGGAGAAATCAGGTAAAAAAAAAAAAAAAAGGATTCAAATTTGGCTCACAGTAGCATATGTTACTCAATTGTTAAAATCTCCAAATGTCCGCCCCCCAAAATTTTTTTTCTTGAATCTGAAACACAAACAAAAAGAATCAACAATGTTTCAAACAAAAATGTTAAAAAAATTATCTAATCAGAAGTCTGGACTGGAGAATTTAAAAATATTATTTCCATTTCCTATTAGTTCAATTAATGCAATTAACTCCTGTGTTACTCAACATTGGGCCAAGAATCCTCATGCACACATCAGCATTGCAATGAGATTATTTTAAGTTTTTTCTCTAATCTAGTGACACAATATCCAAAGTTATCAGAAACTTGCCTTCAAGAGCCCCTATCAGAGTCCTTTTCATGAATTCCCCTAAAGAAGCAAGTTTTGGGCTGTAGCTAATCATAAACCACTTTTTTGGGGGGGGTGGAATAAAAATAACACAATAATTGCTGGTTGATGATAAAAGTCTTAGAACAGTTATAGTGAAAGACGCAATTGAAAAGGAAATTTGGCTATTTCTATGGCACAAAGCAATTTAACATAATAATCATAATTATTACTTATAACATACACTAAGGCATAAGAATTTTAGAGATTTTGTACAGTTTTGGAACAGACATTAATTACACATTTATATAAATATAATTCACAGAAAGTTAAACTCCATTTCATGTTTGACAATGCTTCCTGGATGATTTAACATATTAAATAAGCAGGTATGTCTCTCTTGGACTTCAGTAACACTAATATCCAAAAACAAATAATTTGAAGTCAAAAGACAGTATAAAAGTTGAAATTTTATTTAAAAATTATAATATCAGAGGTTTAAAACACTTGATATCAAAAAATTGGGTTACATGTTACTGTAAAATAAGTCATTCACTGAGCCAAAATGGTAATTCAAAGATTTAAAAAGAAAAAAAAAAAACTTGATTTATTGATAGAGAGAAGAAAATTTCCCAAAAAATAAGAGCTGATCCAGATGGTGTGAAGCCAACTGAATCTGTCTCTCCCTGTCCCACTTTATTTTGTTTTTGCAGTTTACTGAAAAGGTACACTAATTTTTTTATTATCTCTTATTAATACTACACAAATATTTTGTTCAAAGGGAAAAACCATATTCTATCTTTTCATTAGTGTATTCATGCTAATCCTAGTTTTAATAAAATCTTATAAACAAATTCATCCAATATCAGTTTGAACACAAGGTAAGGTTATCATAAACTTTTATAAACTTTTACAATTTTTCCACTTATTTCTTTACTAACTTTCTATATCCATTCCGTTTTAACTATCATTCTTTTATTTCTTCATTTAAAAAATAATCCTTTAAAGCCTCTTTTCTTTCCTTTAAAAAAAACAAATTCCCATGCATTTTCATAAACTTTTAACCCAAAACACATCTTACTTTTTTTATTTGCTTTGGATCCATAATTGCTTCTCTTATATTTGGTATTTTTTAATTGCATGTATTTGTTTCAATGTTAACTCTTAGTAATTTTTATTTTTAGTGAAAAATCTAAGAGGTAAGAAACTGTAATTGATTATCACATGCAGAGCACAGGACAAAAGACAGAGCTGCAGGTAATACCTGACCCTTCACAGCATGGACAGGAGTCACAAATAGGCCAGGGACAACTCCACATGTCCTCAGGCATTTCTATGACAATTTGTATACATCCTAGAATGTAATGGCTCTTAGATGGACAAGTTAAAGAATTATCAAAAATGTCACAAAAACAGTTTATGACCTTAAAATAGCAAAACAGTATCTGACCTGCCTGACCTATTTAGGCCAAATGTCTATATTAAATTTTGAAGACATTTATTTTTATTTTACCAATAATTTTAAAACAATCTTTATTTACCAAAGATTACTAAAGTCACATGAACTAAAAGGCATTTGAGTTCAAGTTTCTATTGTTTTGGTAAAACATTTGATGTAAGTACTTACTTTTTTCTTTGAGTCAATTAATTAGAGCTCATTCATGTATTCTGATAGTGAAACATCACATATACATGACATCTATAGACACAGAGACATGAAAACACACAGACAGAAGCAGATGTTACAGATTTATAATATTATTTGTCAATTTTAAACAGTTATTTTTATTTGTTCTTTTCATTACTTGTTTTACTGCCCTAGGCAATTATCAGCTAGGCAACCCTAATTTTTGTGTTTCTAAAGCACAACTCTTAGATGAAACAAGGTAGAAAATGTACACCTCAAAGCATGTAAAGAGACAGAACTGAAGCCTTTGTAAAATGTTTGGATGGGCTATAGGATGATTTCAAAGTGGATTCCAAGGTAACATAAAATCTTAGAAATTTACCATAAGACTTTATAAAAAGACCAATTTAATTCACATAGGTCGTTTTCAATTTAGTCTCTATCTTATAACTGGATCACTGCTTATAAAGCCATTATACATACCAACTTCAAGTTTTTTAATAATACAAAGTAATTTCTGGTACCCCTCCAAAAGCTAAAGAGACAAGATAATGCAATGCAAAAGAGACTAAAGATGGTAAAAAGGAAAAATAAATAGGTGAAGTAAAAATAAATATTAATAAGAGAACAGTTTTCAAGAAAGAAAGTGAACAAAGGTACCAAGCACATAATTTTTTAAAAGTTTCAGTCAATTCAAAAAAATTCCCCAAAACAGGATCTAAAAAGGTAAAATGTATAAAGGCCTTTTATATTGTTAAGTAAAGTTTAGCTTAAAGTTGCCTCCTTACATATTTTGAGTCCAGCCTCAATTATTTTCTGTACACTGTGAACTATAGCAAGTGGAGGTGTAAGTACACCATAGACTACACCTGTGCCAATCACCGAGTTTTGGCCAATCATATGTAGCCAGCTGTTTGAACCATGTTCAAATAAGGCAAACACCAAGCTATAACCAATCCAGCTGTTTCTGTACCTCACTTCCATTTTCTGTACGTCACTATTATTTTTCTGTTTGTAAATCTTCTTCCACCACATGGCTGCACTGGAGTCTCTGAGTCTCCCCTGGCTCAGAAGGCTGCTGGACTCATGAACTGTTCATTACAAAATTAATGTTTTAAAATTTTAATTCAGCTGAAGTTTTTCTTTTATCAGGTGGTGTCAGAAGCAGGGTCCCAAGGAGAACTTCTAACAAACCCTAGGAGTGCTAGGTGACCAAAGCGAGGTAGCTGCAGAACCCATTTGTGTCCATTGATCTCTTAGAGCAGCTGGGGATCATGGTAAGTTCTCGCTCAGATTTCAGAGCTCTACAGATTTGTGTTTTGAGCTGTTCAAGTTTCTCTGAGCAAATTTCTGATCCAAATTGGGTTTAGAAGTTGCGACAGAAACTGGCCTGGGTCCAGGTTTGGATTCAATCCAGTAATTAACTGGCTTGGTTCCAGTTACAGGCCTCTTACATCTGACTGGGTCAGAAACTGGTAGTAAGTGGTAATATTTCAGGATGTGTAATATTTGGCTTTTGAAAATTCACAGGGATTCTTATGTTCTACTCCCGTTTCATTTTTATTACATGCTTAGGTAGGAAAAAAGTCATCAGCTATGTTAATCAAGGGAACCTGAGAGCAAAGCCAATATCTTAGGTAAAAATGGGATCCTTAATTTCTGAAGAGATCAGTTTTTTTCTGGCTCATACATGCATAAGTGTGAGGTCCCAGAAGCTCCAAAGTCTCACAGAAATGGCAAAATCTTACTAAAGTTAACTTACCGTGGAACGTTCCAAATGAACAAAACTGCAATGAAGTGCGTTTGGAAATGAGGACTCCCAAATTAGTCCTATCTAGAGATGACTCTTGATATTCAGAAGCTTCTAAAAAGATTTCAGTATTTTTATTTAAAGACACGATGAAAGGCAAATAATAAGCTTAAGTGACTAATTGATTAAATAAATAAAATATACTAAACTTTTAGCTTAGTTACTATCCTCATCCAAAAGAAATAGACGGCAGCACCAATTGGTTGAGTTAGGTTCAGTAATGGAGTACATTTTACATGGGTAAAGGATGGAATTAGGTTAGAGACCCTCCCTTCAATAAAGTCTCTCTTTGTTAAAAAATAGATTTGGCACTACCGGATGTTAACTGCTATTCTCTTTGGATTAATCTGCCTTGTACTTTTTTCTGACAGTTATGAATGACAGGATTAGGCATGAATAGGACCATGGAACATGGGGAACTTTTTCTCTTAAAAAAGGAAAACTTGAGAGCAGATGTGACTGCTGGAAAAGATCCCTTTGTGACCAACAGGCAGCTGCCTGAACTTTTGATTCAGTATTGCTGCATTGGGTGGGTCTTTCTGTGGCCTCCCTGAGCTCCTTGACTTCCCCACCCAATCACAGGCAATGCTTTTCTTTTTTTCTCTCCTTTCCCTTTCCTATCTTTTCTGTTACTCAGGGTGGCCATCTTGCCCGGAGACCACATGTTAAATCTCCCAGTGGGAGGTTGGATTAAATATGACAGGACCAAACTGGGGGCAAGTTTGGGCATTTCCAATTTGATATTGGGTGCTAAGTGAAGTGGCTAATGTTTATTATTTGTCACATGTATTTTACTCTGGCCAAAACTGAAAAGGTTAATTTGGTTACCCCATGCCACCCTTTGGAGAGCATCTTACAAAATTGAGAGGCTTTTGCCTGTGGTTCCATGAAAAAGAAAGAAAGAAAAAAAAAAGATTTTATTTTGTGTTGCATCTTGGTCGCCAGAGCTACAGTGTGGCTGCTGAGGGAGGGGGAGGCGAGAAGCTTGGCATACTGGCAAAAGGGTAAGAATTTCTTACCAGTCAGACTTCTGGCCTCTCTCTCTCTCTCTCTCTGTGCAAACTGGTTGAGTGAATGATAAAAACAAATCACGGTTTATCTCCTCTGTAAAGTTTTGGTTGATGTGAAAAAGGATTCTGAGGCTATTCTTAAGCTGTAGCGTATCTAGTGTGCTTTGTGTGTCTTTCTGTATGGTTCTGTCATAAAGAAAAGTACCTTAGGATAGCATAAGGGCTTAGGACCACATAAGCTTGCTACTCAAGATGACCTGGAAAACTGTTCAGTAACAAACTTTGCTGCAGATCCCTGAAACAAACAAAAAAACTGGATGTGGTCTCCATCTTGTTTTATGACCTTGGGAGCTTGACCTTGTAACTACGTGGCAGCACTTTCTCTTGGTTTCTGCCATCTAGGGAACAAGAATTTGGGGGTTCATGTCATAGTTAGCTCTAAAAATTACCTTGAGTAGATAAAAGCCTTTGCAAGCTCAAAATTGACTGCTTTAGACTCCTTCTGGGAAGCGCAATGGAAACTGCCCAATGCTGTAATTCAGCAGCTAATCCAGGTTCAATTATAGCATAGGGAATGAGCACTTACTGGGGGCTATCTATTTGACTTTTACCATTTGTTGATTCTCTTTTCCTCCAATAACAACTTCTAGCTTTCCTTCTTTTTTTTTTTTTGTTTTTTCTTTTTTTTTTTTCCTGAGCTACCTTTGAAGATTCTAAATTGTGTAAAAATAGCTTACCATGTTTTTGAAAATACTTCATATACTCGTGATTGGGTCAGAACCTTAGTTGAGGTTGGGTTGTTTCACTTGTGAGGTTACTTCTGGTGAAGTTAAAAAGCCAGAAATATCGACCATTTGGCCTGGGTAAAGTAGTATAATAAATAATTTATAGGGGCAGTTTCTTACAGAGCACTATAGTTAGAAGTCAGCTTAATTAACAGTGCATATCCAAGCTATATGTGTATTTAAAAGGCCTTTATGTTGCTTCCCCCCCCCACCCCCCGCTTCTTGGATTTTATTTTTCTGAAGAAAAAGAGTTTATTTTCTTCTCAGTCAACTGAGTTTTTTCCTCCACTTTGTCTTCTTGCTACTCAATGTACACAACAGAGGACCTGAGATAACTTCTAATAGCCTGGGACTCCTTGGGGAAAACAGAGAAGGCTCCATAGATCCCATTTTGAGAAAAATCTCTGTTTTCCTCATGAAACCCCAGGAATTGGAAGTGGATAGATCCCTTTCAAAATCTAAGGCTCTGTTTTGTTCTGCATTGTATTATTTCATGGTTTTGAGTTTTGGGGATATCAGAAAATACTTTGCATTATAGCTAGGTAGAAAATACACTTTTACAAATGGCTATTGGCTGCCATGGGGGATACTCAGCTCTTTACACATTTGGATTAGAGAAGCATGCTCTTGGCCACCTAGAAGGTATGAAGATATCGCCACTCCCCACTGAGAGATGCTACTCCCCACTCCCGTTGGGGGATGGATTGATTGCAAAATGGGCTGAGTGGCCTTGGGTTGCCATGAAATGAAATGCATGGTAAAAGCATTGCACTTTCTTCTCCCATAACATTTCCTTTCTTTTAAGAATCCAGGATGTGATATAAAAATGGGGCCATTAATTTTGGAGATCTTTGTCTTCCAAAGAAGCCTGCTTATTAGGCCCTAGGAACTACATGACTTTCCTGGCCCTGTTCCCTGAAGAACTCCACCATGACACCAGTAATCCAATTAAGAAACTTAAAAACTGGCAAATAAAAAATCTTACAACTTCTGGATCTTCATCTGTCTGTCTGTATAGTTATATATGTGTTGTATAAGTGATGTTCATATAAAAAAGCTCTAATTAATTGACATGAAGAAAAATAAGCACTTAAGCCAAATATTTGGAAAGAAAAATGAAAACTGTAATGCCTTTTAGTTCATGTGACTTTAATAATCTTTGGAAAATAAAAGAAGTTTTAAAAAGATTATAGGTAAAATAAATTGGTCTAAGGCAAGTCAGATATTATGTTCGCTAAATGCTTTAAGGTCGTAAACTGCTTCTTTCACTTTTGAAAATTGTTCAACTTGCCTGCTTTACAGCTAGGTAAAGACCGGGGACATGTAGTAGAGTTAGCCATGCCCCTAACTACGCTGAAAAGTCAGACTTTATCTGCATTTTTGTATGTTACTTTAGGCTCCAAAACTAGTAAATAATTAAAATCACTTACAAGGTTTTTCACCAAAAATTAAAATTGCTAAGAGATAATCTTGCAATATGTAATTGAGACTACTGAAAAACAGTTTTACATGAAAGATGTGTAAGGAAAGCAAAATGTGCTTTCAGTAAAAGATTATAAGAAGACATGAGAATGTAAATTTGTGCCTACTTTAGAGGATTAAAGGATTGTTTTAAATTCAATAGGATAAAGCTAAAGGTTTGAGCAAGTTATGGAAGGTTTCTGAAATATTAATTGTAAAAGGGATTCTGTGTATTAACATATTGGCTGAATTAAAAGAGCTATAATTCAGTTTTTTTCTGTAAACTGTACATTGGAATAAAAGCACAAGAGGGTTTACTTAGAGCACTGATCTGCTCTTTACAAAAATTTGTAAAGGGTTATAAAAACTTATTAAAATTTCACCTCATGGTCAAACTGATTAAGATTGATGGATTTGCCTATAAGGTGTTATTAAAGATTGGTGTTGACATTACAGTACAATAATGCAAGGATGAAATTTGGTTTTCTCTCTTGAACAAGATTTTCATGTAATATTAAAGGATAATGAAAGATTTTTGTTTGACTTTTGAATAAACTAGTGAAAATAAAGTGAAAGACAAGAGACAGATTGTTTGGAAAGCTAAGTCTTTCCTCTATCAATGAATAAAGTTAAAAATAATGTCTAGCCTCCTTCAGGTTATATATTTCAGTGAATGACATTCATATATGTTCCAAAACTGTATGAGATTTCTAAAATTCTCATATGTCTGAGTACATGCTATCAGTCATAATTACGGTTATGTTAATTTATTGTAAACTATAGAAATAACCAAATTTCCTTGTCAATTTTGTCTCACTTTGACTATTTAAAGTCATTTCCACAAGTAATTGCTTAATGCTGATGCATTTTCTAAAAAGATCACAAGCATGCAAAATTCTAAAATATGGTGTCTTTTGGGAGGTTTGTGAAAGGATGAAAGGGACACCAAAACGCACTCTTGAATGAAGGTTTCTGATAACTTTAAAATTGTATCATTTGGACTTCTTGCTAAATCAGACAATACTGAAATTGTGTATATATACAATTTGAATGAACTCCATGGTCTAAGTCAAATGACCTATGATAATCCATTAGTTATCAGTGCTATACACTCAAATTGGAGAAACAACTGGTATTCAAGAGGACATAAGTTCCAGTGTTAAGCATGGACTCATGGAGAACCACGATGGCTGCCTTGTCTTTCCTGAGCCTTTAAAATTTTATTAAAAGTTCTGCATTCAATGACTCATACTAGGAAAGATAAAATGATAAAATAGTTTATGAACAATGTTTGGTTTGTCAAACCCATATTCCTGGGAAGACAATCAAAGCTTCAGGTACATTCAGCTACCTGATGGACCATTTGAATGTTTATGGAGTGATGTTACTAAATTGTCATTTTCAATGCATGTTTTCTGGTTGTATAAAAGCTTTCCCATGCAAGAAGGCTGATGTTATAATAGTAAATTATTATGCCACGGTGTATTTTTACCAGGTAAAGAAAGCTTTTTATGGTTCACTGAGGAAAATCAACTTCTCCACAATCTAGAACGCAAAGATTGGATTTTCTGAGAACATCAGAGAAAGAGTGCCCTTGCCACTCACACTGCAACAAAACTTCAGGACCTCGAACCTCGGGTTCATAATCTCACAACTGAGAAGGATCCCTCCACACTCTTGAAACTGTATGCTCATTGGAATCCTTAAGGTAAAGCTAACAAGGAATGTTTCTCTTCAGGAGAAGACAGCATCCTTGATGTGGACAGCTTTTTCCATGATCATGAATCAAGACTTCTCTACTATCATGAGACTCTTATCTTCAAATATTATTCCCTTGATTATGCCTCTATGAACAATAGAAGTGAAAAGGGGGGCTGTTGTATGCACTTATGGGGTATACTTTTATTTGTGAAGGATTTTGCAGTCAGCCTTATATGTGGATAATGTTATACCTTAATACATGAAAGATGAAGGCCCAATGGAGTGAGAAGCTTTAATGGTACATAAATTGCCTCATAATTAGTCAGAAACAAACATTGTTTCACTCCTCTTAACCCACATCATGAGTTAAAAGAACATTGCCAGAAAGTTTTCAGTCCTCTAGAAGGGCTTCATTTGTTAGGTCATTTTTCCATGGTTTAGAGTAAAGGAAACAATGATTAGCAATGTATCTCTCATCATAGGCTCTATAGCAGGTGCTACTGTAAAGCCTATAGTTACATGAAAGACTTTAAATACTCTTGTGAAAGTTGTGCTAAATAATATAATTACTCCAGATTACTTACTGACTAAACAGAAGTATTTGTGTAGCTGCTGGCACTTATGGCCTATGGAGAAAATATTGGCTATTATAGAGATTTATCTGTAGGGGATTAACAAAGAGACTGCTTAGTTAAGCGAGTAGACTCTTTATCTAGCTTATTCTTTGGTCTCTTTGATTTTAGGTGGCTTGACTTACGACACTGGGTTAAAAGAATACTCCAAATTCTTGATATTATCCTCCTAATAGTCATAATAGTAATCTTCTTGGTGTGCTGCATTCTCTCAAAGGTTTTAAATGTTTGGATGCAGGCATCTCTACAATGTCAAATGGTCTCTCTTTAACTGGAACAGCAAGAGCTGAAAGAAATGTGTGACAATGAGGACACTATAGCCTATGAATGACATACTGGCACCAGAAACTCAAAATGATGATAACTGAGAGTGCAACTAACGCCCTAAGTTTTGGTCACACTCTCATATAAGTGAGAACCCGATCAAAAATGGGGATTTTTTTTTTTTAAACAAAATTATAGGAGGCTATTGTTTTGGACTGAGCTCATGCACTAGGCCCCAACAGACAAAACCAAACTAAAATAGAGTTGCTCATGCTCAATGGGACATAATCAAACTAAGACTTTAAGGAAACACGTAGGCCCTAGAACAGACAAGGTTTTGTTTTTCTCCTGTAAACAGAATGTTCTGGCATAAAGAGGCACCCTCTACTCAGTCCTTGTTCCCACCTTGCAAAACCCACCGTTTTACTGTTTCCTAGTGGGTTGCAAGACCAAATAAGTACATTTAAGATGGTGACAGTAATATCATTGTCTAAAATTTTAGTCAATCTCTCAAAATTAAGGACATTTCCTAAAGGGGGAATTGTTAAATCAAGTTTAGCCTGAAGCTGCGTCCTTACATATTTTAAGTTTTGCATATAGGTTTTTCTGTACATTGTGAACTATAACAAGTAGAGGTGTAAATAGACTGCAGCCCACACCTGTGCCAATCACTGAGTTTTGGCCAACCATATGTAGCCAACTGTTTGAACCATGTTCGAATAAGGCAAATCCTGAGTTGTAACCAATCCAATTGTTTCTGTGCCTCACTTCTGTGTTTTTGTATGTCACTTTTGCTCTTCTGTCCATAAATCTTCTTCCACCATGTAGCTACACTACAGTCTCTGAGACTACCATGGCTCAGAAGGCTGCCCGATTCACAAATAGTTTATTGCTCAATGAAACTCCTTTAAGTCTTTCAATTTAATTGGTCTGTAGTTTTTCGTGTGTATGTGTATATGTGTGTGTGTACTTGGATATCGACTTTTAATGAAATTGACTTCTAACTGTAGATCTCTGTAAAAATAAATAAACAAATAAATTATTCTCTTATTACCTGATTTTAGCTGGGGCAAACAGTTGGCATTTGTGGCTTTTAAACTTCTTTAGCAAAGGTATTCTACAAGTGGAACTAATATGCTTTAACCAGAGTTACGACTTAAACAAGGACATGGGAAGTCTCCAAAGAGAGGCAAAGCAGTCCTCATAAAATTCAGAATCACTCCAAAGATAGCTCAGAGAAAGGAAAGTTTTGCTAGTCATAAACCAAATGCAATTCATAATTCTGTTGTGCTATATTCTTGAGGATATCAGCTTCTCAGCTTATCATCTACATGCACAGGTCGAGAAGCCCCATATGCCCCCACAGACAGAAGATAAGAAATCAAAATCTGTCCACAGAAATGAAAAGCATCAATAAATGGCAAAAAGCACACAAATATCAAACCAGAAAGGACTCATTCCCTGGCCAGAAATCAAACCAAGGGCACCATTGTAAAAGGGCAGCACCTTAGCAACTGGTAGATAGCATAGGACGTTCTCCATTGCTGTTCCCAGAAAGAAACTGATGAAGGAAGTTTTAAGCTTACAAAGAATTTTAATTTTTTTTAGGTCATACTTTTGTTCCTTAATTTAGACAAGAGAATTCTAAAGGCTAGGCATGACACTATTATGTGTCCTTTTTAAAAAAAAATGATTTTTTTCATCAATTGTTTATGTAAACCAAAAATAAAATTTTCAGCACCTCAAGTGACCAAATAGAATCCCCTCATGGCCAAGGGAACCCTAAGAAATCTGAAAAAAATTAGTTCACGCCATGATGGGAAGGGAGAATCACACATGACTTCCTATACTCTTCTTCCGTTGGAGCTCAGGCACAAGTGACCAGCATTAATATTAAAAAATACACCTTAAGACTGACAAAACAGGCTCTTTGTAACAATAAGATTCCAAATTCCCAGTTGACTCTAGTATAACATCACATGGCAGATAAAGAAAGAATTAAAACTATTTTACTCAAAAATATGTTTCTTTGTCACATTTTAAATTGGCCCTGAAAAAACATCTTTTGTAGGCAAAAATGTGCATCTATAAATGACATATATTAACATAGCTAGATCTTTCCCCATTCAGGCCTTCCCAACCCTGAAGAGATTAACTCAGAGTCTAGCACCATTTAAAGGTCAAAATAGAAAATATTTGTCACCTATTATTTCTAAAAGCAGCCATCTATGAGACATCATGTACATAATAAGAACCTTGGTCTCCAAAATTCTTTATCTTATTAACCCAGACGTTCTTTGTTATTTATTCCAGGTCTTTAGATAATAACCTAACTCTTTCAACCAACTGCCAATCAGAATATTTTTGAACCCACCTATGACCTGTAAACTCTCACTTGGAATTGTCCAGCCTTTCTGGATTGAACAAATATGTACCCCATGTATATTGACTAATATCTTATATATCTGAAACAACCTTTGAAAAAATTATAACAGTGAGGATATTTTGACATTTTAAGTGATTTGATCTAACCAACTTGCTTTTAACCTGCAACCTGCCTTTGGTCATTCCTGGGTGTGGGCCAAGTTAATTTTGGGAGAAATTTTGTTTATAGTTTAAATGATAATAGCCCTCACAAAACTGAATCATCTTTATAAAAGCAATAAAGTCCCCAAGGTTAGAATGATAAGAGTGACCTGAATTCTGTTAAGTATAGGTGTAGTTAGATGATTAGCGGCGACTGTCCCAGAAGTCACAAGATTTGGAACTTCCTCAATTATTCCTGCAAATAACATCACGGTTGTAGAACCTAAGATTGGCCTTTTGAGATGTGTTTTCAGACTTTTGCATTTCTGATGATCAGATAACTCCACAGGGACCTGAAACTGCCTTTGCAAAATTACGACACTTAAGAGAAATCTGACTTAGTTGGTTCCATCTTGCTTCTTATCTCCAGGATGTCATTCATCACTTCTAGGCATAGGTCAAGCTAACATTGGGAAGAAGTTAGTTTTTAGTTTAACTTAAAAGCAAGTATCTCTCTAACACTATCCCCAAAGCTTGCTCAGGATTGAAAACCACATTTATAAGACTAATGAAAGGCCACAAGAACAGGATTATGAGAGGAGCCTGAACTCTGCTAAAATGTAAGTGTACTTTCTACAATCCCTTACTACTCGGGAGTCATGTGGCCAGAAGTCACAAGTCACAAAATTGCTCCTATAGATAACATCACGCTTGTAGAACATAATTTTTTTTTCTTTTGTTTTTTTTTGTTTTTTTTTTTTTTTTTTTTTGGAGACGGAGTCTAGCTCTGTCGCCCAGGCTGGAGTGCAGTGGCACGATCTCGGCTCACTGCAAGCTCCGCCTCCCGGGTTCCCGCCATTCTCCTGCCTGAGCCTCCCAAGTAGCTGGGACTACAGGCGCCCGCCATCGTAGAGACGGGGTTTCACCGTGTAGCTCAGGATGGTCTCGATCTCCTGACCTCGTGATCCACCCGTCTCGGCCTCCCAAAGTGCTGGGATTAGAGGCTTGAGCCACCGCGCCCGGCCTCTTTTGTTTTTAATGTATCTTTCAGACTGATTCTACCTAGACTTCTGATTCATTACTCATATGATCCTATGGCCCCACCCAGAGGCCAACTCGGGGCATGAGGACTGTTGTGGACACCTCTATGAATTTATCTCCAACTAATCAGCAACACCAATTCTCTCTAGCTCCCTGCTGAGCAAATTGTCCATAAAAACCCTAACATCCATGCCTTCAGAAAGACTCTTTTGAGTGATAATTCCAGTTCTCTCAAGGAGGCAGTCCTTGTGTCCATTCAACTCTTTCTCTATTGTAATTCCCCTAACTCGTAATTCCCGTAACTATCTGGGCAGTGGGCAAAATGAATCTGTTGGGTGGTTACATCTCCCTAAAACATATAAAACCAAGCTACAACCCAACCACCTTAGGCCCATGGTCTCAGGACCTCTTAAGATTGTGCCTCGGGCCATTGTCACTCATATTTGGCTCAGAATAAGCCTTTTTAAATATCTTACAGACTGTGGCTTTTTATAATCAATATTTAGAATAAGACATCCATAACATCCTTTCAAATTTAGCATTTTAGTCTAATTTAAGGGACCTCATGGCCACTATAAATTAGAATTTATAATCGCACACTTAATTTCAATAGCAACTCAATCCAAAAGTCTGTCGTGTAAAACCCAAGTGAATTTCCAGGGTTTTTACCGTATTTCCTGGAATGGCATACATAAAACAGTCCACATGATCCCCCAAAATTTACTCTCAGAAATAGACTTAAGAGAGTAAAGATGACAAAATTTTCATAGGGATGGTGCCTTTTGAGACAAAACTTCCCTAAGAACTTATGTTTAGAATGAAAAGTGTGTTGCTTAAAATCTTACATGTCCTGCAAGCCCAATCTTTTCAGGATGGCTGCTTGAGCTGACCCTGAAAACTCACACCCTTTGGATGGCATCCACTAAGACAGTATCCCCACTTAGTCACAAATCAAGTTTTCAAGGACATAAGCCAAGATGAGAGGAAAACCAGGGACCCACAGAAACGTTTGTCTTAACAGACCCTGGTCTAGTCATAATTGCAAAGCTGATTAGTCTGCGGGACTGGCTCATCCAGCAGGCTTCTAGGGGTTCCAGGCCTGTGTTCTACCCTATGGTACTCCTCTTTATGGTAGAATGGCACAGAAAGACAAAGATAAAGGAAAATGACCACAAAAAGAATTTATTTCTGAGAAGTAAAGGATCAAACAATGTGAGCATTCATACTACAAAGTACCAAATGCACAGCAGAGTCACTACATCCCAAGACTAATCACACAAATGCTTTTTTCCCGTTAATCAAGACCTTGAGACAAAACAGTGATTTTTACCTTCTGCTCAACTAGATTGCACAGACAGAGAGACCGGGAGCCTGATTGGTAATTAGTCCTTACCCTTTCGCTAGCTTGTCAGGTTCCTGAGTTCTCTTCACTGTAGCTTTAATAAGAGCAGGCCGGGCGCGGTGGCTCACGCCTGTAGTCCCAGCACTTTGGGAGGCGGACGGGCGGATCACGAGGTCAGGAATCGAGACCGTCCTGGCTAACACGGTGAAAACCCGTCTCTACAAAAAACTAGCCGGGCGAGGTGGCGGGCGCCTGTAGTCCCAGCTACTCCGGAGGCTGAGGCAGGAGAATGGCGTAAACCCGGGAGGCGGGGCTTGCAGTGAGCTGAGATCCGGGCACTGCCCTAAAGGCTGGGTGAGAGTGAGACTCCGCCTCAAAAAAAAAAAAAAAAAAATTGAAAAAGAAGTCCTTACCCTTTTGCTGGCTGATCATGTTCCTGAGTTCTCTTCACTGTAGCTTTAATAAGAGCAGAGCAGCTTTGTTTATCTTGCTCATAGTACCATACTGTGAGTGCCACAGGCTCTTGGTCCCCTAAAGGTTTGCTGAAAAATCCCTGACACCAGACAGCTTAATTAGTAGGAGAAAAGACATACAAATTTACTTGACATGTATACGCAGGAGCCTTCAAAATGAAGATTCAACTTTTTAATGAGTAACAGAAGCTTATACACCACCTTAAGGTTACAGAAACAATGGGGACTTGGAGTCTGGTAAAGCAGATTATGAGAAGGGGAAGAAAAGGTATTCTATTGAGGGGAAAGGTCAGAGAGACCCTAAGGCTTTCTTCTTCAGTTCAGTATTTCAATATGTCGTATTTTGGGATGGTGGTTTCTGAGTCCCAACAGGAGTCTCAGCAATCTTTTAAGACTCAGGGAAGGGGCAGTAAGAATAAGATCTTTTAAATTTTGATTAAGAGATACCATGAAAAATTATGAAAACCTACCTTTGTTTCATTCTCAAATATGGAAAAGATTTCATGAAACACACCCAGTTGTTTCTTCCTATGTTTGTGTCTGAACAGCAACAAGCTCAGTATAACCTTGAAAAAGTGTTTCATCTACTGTATTATAAGTAAAATCAGACACTTTTGAATTTTGAACTTTTTTTGCAACAAAAGAAACAGCAACATATTCAGATAATGAAGAACGATCACCAGTATCATTCTTGCCTTAAAGCAATGTTACCATCACACAAAGATCAAAAAAACTGTAGAAAACAGCTCAGAAAAAAATTTCAATCAACCAGTTGCAATTACTGTGCTTTTATTACATCTGAAAAAGTGCGGAAGCCTCTACCAACTCACATGTAATTGTAACTCAAAGGGTGGTTTTGCCAGGCATGGTGGCTCATACTTGTAATCCCAATGATGTTAGAGATTTTTGTAGTACTGTAGTACAGTACACAGTCTCACTTTCCTCAGTTTCAGTTACTCACGGTCAACTGTGGTCCAAAAATATTAAGTGAAAAATTCCAGAAATAAACAATTCATAAGTTTTAAGTTGTACACCATTCTGAGTAACAAAATGAAATATTTCCTGGGACATGGATCATTCTCTTAACCAGTATATCCACACTGTAGACAGTATCTGCCTCTTAGTCACTTAGTAGCTGTCTTGGTTATCAGACAAAAAAATATACTGTATAAAGGGTTCAGTACTATCCACAGTTTCAGGCATCCACTGGGGATCTTGGAATGTATCTTTGCAAATTAGGGGGAACTACTGTCATTAATATTGTGGAAACAATCAAGCCTGTGATTAGTAAACTTGCCTCCTTCAACAGGACATAGATCATTTGGGATATTGTCTTATTTACGTCTAAAGTGAATATAGCCTGAGTTGCTTACTAGGCAGGAGCAGTGGAAACACAAAGTATAATTGTATTTTGAAGTTAATTTCCCAAATGAACCCAAAAGTATATAAAAATCTGAAAAAATATTTATTTATATTTATAAACTCCATTTTAGTAATCCATTAACATTTAATAACGACTGAATATTTTTACATTTTAAACATTACTAGCTAGATTAGAAAATTAAAATTTATATTCTTTTCATTCTTTTTTTTGAGACGGGTCTCTGTTGCCAGGCTGGAGTGCAGCAGCACGATCTCCGCTCACTGCAACCTCTGCCTCCCAGGTTCAAGTGATTCTCCTGACTCAGCCTCCTGATTAGCTGGGACTACAGGTGTGTACCACCCCCACCTACTTTTTGTATTTTTTAGTAGAGTCGGGGTTTCACCATGTTGGCCAGGATGGTCTCAATCTTTTGACCTCGTGATCCGCCCACCTTGGCCTCCCAAAGTGCTGGGATTACAGGTGTGAGCCACCGTGCCTGGCCTAAAATTTATATTCTTTACATTTGACTTCAATACACTGATGATAAAACAAACTTTACTGATCTGTTTTGTTAAGAAAAAGTACATTTTTTTTTCTGGATGTGGTTGCTGTTATAAACTAAATGTTGATGATGGATGTGATCTTAGAAAAAAATAATAATAACCTGTATAGTCTGTAGTAGTTTTGCTTCAAAGCATGCTCCTTCATATATAGAGTTTAGTGTTTGAGCCATAACTTATTGTGAAGTATTAAAACTATAATATAAAGTTTGTGGACATATACTGGCTTACTAATCAATAAAAACATCAAAATTTAGGTGGCATTTATATAAAACCCAAAAGAGATAATTTCAAAACCAAAATAATAATAATTATTATTTTTTTTTTTTGAGATGGAGTCTCACTCTTTCGCCCAGGCTGGAGTGCAGTGGTGCGATCTCGGCTCACTGCAACCTCCGCCTCCCAGGTTCAAGCCATTCTCCTGCCTCAGCCTCCCAAGGAGCTGGGACTACAGGCGCCCGTCACCACGCCCGGCTACTTTTTTTGTATTTTTAATAGAGACGGGATTTCACCATGTTTACAAGGATGGTCTCGATCTCCTGACCTCCTGATCTGCTCTCCTTGGACTCACAAAGTGCTGGGATTACAGGCGTGAGCCACCGCGCCCGGCCATCAAAATAATTATTTTAAAGAAAGAGTATTGGTTAAAAAATTGATAGATGAAGATAGTCAATATTTTACATATAAATATTAACATTTATTTTAATATAGAACTTAACACTACTAAGATAAGAAATATTTGCATCTGCTGAAATATTGTTAAAATACTACATCAAAAATGGTTACTTAAATGTTTGATGGATATGTGATCAAAAAAAGGCATCATTTTTCAATAACAGTATAGCTCAACATACTCAGGAAATGAAAAATGACATAGAAGCCTAACTCAGAAAATACATACAGCTAGCTAAGTATTTGAAGTACAACTTCGCAAAGGCACAAATTGTTAACACGGGAATTTTTTTCAAGAATGTAAAATTTGAACATAATAACAATTTGAAAGAAGATTGTTTTTCCCCATTTCTTTGCTGATGAACATATCTACTTTGAACTACATACATCTACCGAAAAAAGCACATTATCAGTAAATGTGACTTGGAGTTTAAATTTTATCTAAGAGTATATTCTGATGGAATTGCTAAAATGGCGGGAATGTATCCAGATTAAAGTGCTGGCGTCTGAATTTAAACGAATTTCCATCACTGAGAAAGTCTTGCTACAAAAACTGGTCAGCCGAACCATAGTTTGCTCAGTGAAGTAGTACAAAAATGTGAATTACATAAAATTAATGTTATAAATTTAAGATTATTATCTTTATTGTGTGAAAATTTCTTAGCTAATCATACACAATCATCTTGCATACTGAGGTATAGTTGTTACTAAACGCAATCTCAGTGTTTCTGCAAGGTAAAAAAAAAAAAAGATGGTTTGGTTCGAAATATTCAAAGAAACAAATTGGACAGTCAGACTTTCTTATTTATTTTATTTATCTGATATATTTAATCATTGAACAATTTCCATAGAAGGGAAGGGGAGAACATGTTTTTCAGTGGCAGTTCAGATCAAAGGGCAAAAGAGAAAGAAGCCTGAAAGAGTAGATTGTCCAATAAGAACATTCCAGACTTAGGTAAGGAGAAACTTTATTCAAAAAGGCTGCTACAGGCCGGACGCGGTGGCTCATGTCTGGAATCCCAGCACTTTGGGAAGCCAGGGGCTCGAGACCAGCCTGACCAACATGATGAAAATCCGTCTCTAATAAAATTACAAAAATTTACCTGGGCGTGGTGCCAGGCACCTGTAATCCCAGCTGCTTGGGAGGCTGAGGCAGGAGAATCACTTGAACCTGGGAGGCAGAGGTTGCAGTGAGTGGAGATTGTGCCACTGCATTACAGCCTGGACAACAGAGCAAGACTCTGTCTCAAAAATTAAAAAAAAAAAAAAAAAACCACAATAGAAAGAACTCTCTAGATCTCAGATATCTGCAAAGGTTTCAAAATCAAACAGAAAATATTTTTTATAGGAAGATATAAGCAGTACACTACATAAGGAGACATTGGACAAATGAGGGAGACTGAGCTGACTACAGGATATTTGAGGTTTAACAGGAAATGCATCGCACTGTGGTTAGCTGATTCTCCGTAAACTACTAAAGGAAGCAGGATCCGCACTTGAGTGCTTGCTCAGGTTTAAAGGCAAACCAAAGTTCAATGGCTTGTGGAGAGAAGAGAAACTGACTAATGATCGGTCAGGAAAAAAACAACAACAAAAAAGATGATTATAAATCGGAAATAATGAGCACTTAGCCAGAAGTTTTATAGATTATTACGCTGTGCTACGCAATTGGATAATTATCAATAAGGAGATGATGATCTCCATATTGTATATTTATAAAAAGGTACCACCAAACACATTACAAATTTGGTAGAATGTACTGAATTTCATATTCCTTCAGAAGAAAATCCATACAGGGAAATTCATAAATTTGAAAAATTTTAAATTCATTTATTTCCTTGAGAGATAATTTCAACTTATCAAAAACTTTATAATATAAATTGGTGGATCTGGCTACCGATGAAAGTTTTAAGAACATTTTCAAAATATGCTCTTTTTGGCTTTGTTATGTATAAAACTTAAGTGTTAGTATATGAAGTTTGCTGAAATTCTTAAAAATTTCTCTTCTATTCCCTTCAACATACATCTATGAGACTTATTCTTTACTACGAATGTTATTAAAATAAAGTGTATAAACAGTTTAGATATGCATTATCCCATGAGTAGTGTTGTCAAACCAAATTAGATTAAACAATAAGCACACAACTGCTTCACATTAAAATCTTTAAAATTGATAAGCAAGGTATTAATTCAAACTGTGTGCATAGGCATTTAATATTGAGAGCTGCTATTATAATCATTTTTTAAAACTTTAGACATAATTGTGAACTAATAAATTTTAAGTTTAATCGGGAGACTTTATATTAATTGATCATATGCACATTTTCAATGGACAATGTACTTTCTTGATTCTCTATTTTATAAATGTTCTAATTATATTATAAAAATGTAATTTTATTTTTTGCTTAATATCAAGTTTTCAGCTTGTAATTTGTAAGGTATGTATTTTATATTTTGTATTTTATTTTACAAAGAGTAAAAATGAAAATAAAAAATGTAAAACTTACAAAAATATTTGTCATCAATAGGTGACATTGATTAAATAACAACTACAGAAACAACAAAAACGCAGGTGCTTCAGTGCCTTCAGTCTCGGGAGCACTGATAGAAGATGTCTTTACATGAGTTAGAAACAGTCCCCTTGTCTGGTCAGATGCAGTCTTTCACCGGAATAACAGGTTTAGCAGGCAGAATGAGAACTGGATTTCACCTCCACGCTTCCCACTCCCAATATCCTGTTAAAAGGAAGAGCCAGTGCAGTTTTACCCAGCCCTGTATAATATGTTCTGTGAGACATTTGACAATTGCAATCATTTCAGAGGAAATATTTTTTGTTCTTGTTAAAATCGTCTTATATTTTCTCTGACCACAGAGTTTATCTTTGCCACAAGTGTGACTAAACCACTAGAAAAGCACATTGTAGAATTGTCATCATGTGGCTGCCTCTGTGCTGATGCTTAGTTGAAAGATAGTAGAAAGAGTTGACGTCACACTCTTTCACTGCATTGCACCAGAAACAATGGAGTCTGAAATGAACTTGGATCAAACTTAGATAGCAGATTCTGGAAAGAAATTATTAGATACATAGTCTAAGCATATAAAAGATTTACAATCAAACCATGTTTAGTGTTTGTACTTCTGAGTCACTGAAGCATGTCTGCTTGAAAGAGAATTACTTAAAGAATAATAAAGAATAATTATTTTTTTAAAGATGGAGTCTTGCTATGTTGCCCAGTCTGGTCTCAGACTCCTGAGCTCAAGTGATCCTCCCACTTTGGCCTCCCAAAGTCCTGGAATTACAATTGTGAGCCACCTTTCCCAGCCGAAAAAGAAGGATTATTTTATAACCTTCACAATTAGTAACATGGATTATAAATTAGTGAAAGCAATTCATGGTTTGTATAAATTACATATATAAGACACGCACGCGCACACACACATCTAGTCAGAAAGCACAAAAACCAATGAGTGACAACTGTAGGCTTCAGCTTTAAATTATTCAAAAAAATAAAGATGATACTTCCAATTTCAACTGAAACAATATGATCAAGATATGGATTTGACAAAATCCTGAAAACTTTTAGAAAAAGTGAGAAAGAGAAAGATACTTTGTAAGCACAAAGCATGGGAAAGACAAAGAAAAAAAGATGTGAAGATTGTTTATTTGTTCTTTGAAAATGTATTCATTCATATTTTGTGAGCAATTGACTATTTTCTAGTCTGCCAAATTTAGAAACTGCATTTAAAGATTTTCGTCTAAGTCAATTCTCATAAGCACTCAGATCTCTATTCCAACAGCATATAACAAAATAAAAACTTACACAAGTCAAAACAAGAAGATTTGTCTCAACATCTCAAGAAAAAAAAGAACATTTAATTTATAAGAACCAATCAAATTGTAACTACTTTCTAGATCAATGTTTCTACAAGGAAAAAAAAAAGGAAAAGTTGTTTTTTTAAAAAGAAAAAATACAAGAAGAAAGATGAGCTACTGAAATGGGGAATGAGGCCAGAAAGTATGGGCAGGTACTGTTGGTGAGTGACCAAAACCCTTAGGTAGTAAATACAGAATATTGGGAGAATGTGTGTATGTTTTAAAGTACCCCTCAGATAATGTTGTTATCCCTGTCCTAGAAGTAACAGTATACTCCCCTCACATGACATTAGAATAATATTTTCTGATTCCTTATACATTTTGAAATTTCTAAATATTATTTGGTTAAAGTTAGTGATCCTTGGGGCAGGAGCTCAACGTACTTTTTAAAATACAGGCTCTAAATTTGGTAGACAGTTGCTAAAATATTAACTAAATAATAAGGAGATGGAGGAGTTAGCCAACTCAGTAGGGATTTATCATTCAGTGATAGGTCATATGTCCAACATCAGTATTTCTCACATATGGGGATAGAAACAAAAAATATGTTTATGATAGGAATCCTGTTTAAAAAATAATGAAGAATAAAGTGGGAAAGGAAAATTAGTATATGGAGCCACTGAGAGTTGGAGAACAAGTAAATGTACTTTAACATTTAATATGTCAGACAACTTGATGAAGAAGGGAATGAAAATGTAATGAACATCGATTTTTTGGAATCCTTTTGAATCTATTTGATGTTTTTCTCACACAACAACCCTAAAAGGATGTGTTATTCTTTTTTTTATTAATGACTCTAGGTGCCAAAATACTGTGTAGGTGTGTGTAATTAATATTCAGCTGACAGTTTCCGTCAGTAAATAGCCTAGGTCTCAGTCTGACCCTCCAACGCCACCCAGCACCTAGGGTTCCAACACCCCTCCCTGAAAACCCTTCTGACATCATCACAGGCCAGTGATAGCAGGAATCCCTAGAACTATGTTCAAGTGCTAGAACCTGCATCTCTTATATTTAGACCATTTTCTTGTGTGATAGCCAGCTCCCAAAATGCCCCCACTGATTCTCAAATTCTGGTATTTATGGCCTTGTTGTGACCCATAAAATATTCAGAGGTGACAGTGTGCAACTTCTGAGGCTAGGCCGTAAAGGGCATTTCATCTTCTTGATTACTTGCTCTAGGGAAAGACAGCTACGATGTCATTAAGAAAACTCAAGCATCCTTCTGCAGAAGCATACATGGAAATGTATTGATGGCGTTCAGGACATGCTACCACAAAATATGGCATTGTGGCATTTGAGAAAACAGTAGAAGCAGGAAGATCACTCTCTCCTTCCCCTCACCTTTCTCCTCTGAAGCAGGTTATGAGATTCTCATTTGAGATGTCTCCACCCTATACTGGAGGAAAGAAACATCCTTATTACTAAAGACACAGATATGCCAAGAAGAATCTGAACAAGCTGGTCTTGCTAAGTTCCTCCCAGTGTGCCACCGTTATATCACACCCTTTTGTCTTCTGATCACACTTTTTTGTTTTCAGTCATATTTCCCCATGACTATCTACTCTTCATCATACCTAAGCATAAAAATACACATGTCCACCTGTTTCTTTCAGTCATTTCTGAAGGCTTTGATGCCACATAAAACTTACATTTAAAAAATGTGTATGCTTTTCTTTTGATAATCTGCCTTTTGTTACAGATGCCTCAGCTGTGAACCTTGCCATAGGGACAAAAGAAACTTCTTTTTTTTTTTTTTTTTTTGAGATGGAGTCTTGCTCTGTCGCCCAGGCTGGAGTGCAGTGGCCCGATCTCAGCTCACTGCAAGCTCCGCCTCCCGGGTTTATGCCATTCTCCTGCCTCAGCCTCCCGAGTAGCTGGGACTACAGGCGCCCGCCACCTCGCCCGGCTAGTTTTGTTTTGTATTTTTTAGTAGAGATGGGGTTTCACCGTGTTAGCCAGGATGGTCTCGATCTCCTGACCTTGCGATCCGCCCGTCTCGGCCTCCCAAAGTGCTGGGATTACAGGCTTGAGCCACCGCGCCCGGCCAAAAGAAACTTCTTTTTCCCTGTAGTACTAAGACTTCCCACCAACAGCCGGCATTAACTTGCCAGCAATGTAAACAAGCCATAATAGAGCAGATCCTCTATTTCCAGACATGTTTCCGATTGACAACTGCCCTAGTTGACATCTAACTGCAGTCTTCTTAGAAACATCAAACAGTAACTGCCCTGCCAAAACATTCCCAATTTTCTTACCTACATATACTGTGAGACATAAGTTTTGAGTAATTTGTTATACAGAATTTCATAGCAAGTACAAATGTTCCTACCTAGAAGTAGGATGATGTCATATCAAAAGCTTAAAATGTTGAGGTGGCGGCTTTGGGATAGGGCTATAGAAATAAGCCAGAAGGACCTTGAGAAGAATGCCACTGAAAGCCTTGTAAAAAATAAAAAATTTAAAAAAAAATTGTTCTCTATCTTCTTAGGTTTAGTAAATGGGGACCTGACAACAGATAGATAAACACGCAAAAAAAAAAAAAAATTATTCAACTCTATTAATTTTTAATTGTACATACACAGGGGCATCACAGAAAAAGAGTAAATACCCAATAGTGGTGAGATTTGAGAACTTAAATACCATCTTAATAGGGGAAAGGGAGAAGAAGAAAGGTCACTTAATGGGAAAGCAAATAAATTTTAATTGGGAAATATAAATGGGCCGTTAGGAAAATACATGGGAGATATATACATGAAATATGCATGGGAAATAATGTATTGCCTGTGACAATGTCTGGGTGTGGTGCCAATTATTATCTCTTCTGCTGTGATAAAAGTCAATCTTTCCTGGATGATGAAACTCCCAGGGAGGAGATTCATGACAAACGAGTTATTTTCTTTCTGAGGATCTGCTTTTAGGCAGATAAGGGGAATTCAAGGAAAGCCTTTTTCTGCATTTGCTGATTCTCAAATGTCTTGAGCTCAAAATAATTCTTATGCTACTGTAGCACATTCTGGACTTTGTCAGCCTAAAAAGCCTTAAAGAAACTGTTAGCAGAACCCTGATAACTCTTGAAATGGCTGTTTTGGTAAAGGGTTAAAAGAAAATTTTAAAAAAGTTATTGGAAAATAGAAGAAAGAAAACTCTTGTTTTGTAATGGCAAGCATTTAACCCACACCAGAGCCTGTATTATCATGAAAGATAGGGTGTGTACCTAATGAAGTGGGTGATCTAGCCAAGGAGATTTCTAGGCACAGTGTTGAAGATGCCTCCTGGCTTCTCCTATGCTACAATGTTGGGTTTTTTATATTCATCTGTATTCATTTTATCACCAATGTGTGGACAAAGTGTTTTGGATCATACACAGATGATTTATTAATGTCTACATAATAACTGTGTTGGTTTCCTAATGACCCTGTCCTTACCAGTGGGGCAATATAATAAAAGCTAGATGGAGGAATCTATACAAGTGGGCAAAGTGTCTACAGGCAAGAGATAATGAAAAAAATATTTTCTCTGCTTACAAGTTGGAGAAAGAAAGACTTACATCTCCTTTCCTCCCAAAAGCAAGTAGATAATAAACTTTGCTCTTGAAAACAGAATGGAAAGAATCCTGGATTGTCATTCTAACTTTTTAAAATGTAAATACATCTTACCAAGGGCCTTGGAGTCAATGGCTTTTATGACTTAGAGTTTTTCAAAGGTTCCGGGCCTTATTTCCCCTTGAAATCAAAACACATACCTCTAGAATTAGGCTAATATTTGGAGTTCTCTCATTATCTATACAGTTGTAAATTATCTTCTTAAGGTTGGCTCTTACTTAGTCCAAGATCCTGAGTTTTTAGCATAATTTATTTCAGAATGCCCCAAGTCTGCATGAACTTATGAATATTCTCTCCATACCTCAAAATTTCTCCCTTGTTGTCTTCTGGCAAATTTGTTCATAATATGTCACATCATTGGTTATTTTGTTTTAACCTGAACAACAAGAACTAGGACCAAATATGTTCAGTTTGTTGAAAACAACACTTACTCAACTATTGCTAGGACTCCAAGGGTAAGATGAGATCAAATCTGCATTATTGTTCTTAGCCACACCCTCCAAGGGTCTTGGGTTTCATCGGTTGAACAAATCTCATTAATGATGAAGGTTTATCTTAGAAAGTCCTATGGCTTCCCACTTAAGTGTCTGTATTGACTTTGTTCAACTAGCCAGAAGCATACACACAAGGTACAACAGAAGAATCAATAATTTTCTGAGACTTCACTTTGATCTGCAAGGAAGAAATCTATAGCAAATTTTATTTATCAACTCTGGTCAGTGAGGTGAAGCTGCCTATTAAATGCATTCCAGACTAAGATGGGGACATGAATCACTTGCAATAAAATCCAGGACACCTTTCATACCACCTTTCTAATGGGATAAGTCCTATTGTAGAAAAAAATTCTATAGAATGTATCTCTGAACACTTTAATCTGTTGCTATCTATCCCAAGGTACCAATCAGAGCTAGAGAGATGTAAGTTAATATATGCTTTTTACACAGAGGACACAAGAAGCACAATTCCAGAGGTCATATGTTACTCCTGGAGATAAAGGATTTACAACTGTTGTGGGCTCCTATGCAAGATATACATCAGTCGGGCAGCACAAATAGAGACAGCCTCCAATCTAGTCTCACAACTCCCATTGGTTGGTAAATTTTGGAAACCCCCAACCCGCGGCAGTTGAGTCAGAACATTTTAGTTCAGTCTGTGAAGGCAGTCAGTTTCTGGCAATTGTGCTTACCCACGATGCCAATTTATCTGTTCTATGAGATGTTGATGACATCTGTAGGTACCTTGTGTTGAAAAGTAGAAGCTGAGGCCATCCCCATCTCACTTGCCAGGGACGGCTGGCTCAGCAGTAGCCTGAATTCAAAGCCCTCACGATGTCATGGAAAACAGTTTAAAAGAACTCCTTCCAACCAGGGCAGTCAGTTGGCAGAACGGCATGGACCAGTACTCCAGGGACACTTTCTAAAAGACAGAGCTCCTTAATGTCCCTTTTCCTCTACACTTCTTAGAGGTTTAAGTTTACCCTACCCCAATGGCACGGTTTTTGTTTTCTGTCCATTGTTATAAAACCTGGGTGTCCCATTTCATTAACTCTAACTTTATAGTTTTCCCAGTCATCTTCTACTTTTAGATCTTTTGTTCAGAACATTCTGGTGGAAGAGAAACAAAAGCCTTTTTACAGAAGTACATTTTCATGAAACTTAAAGTCTGAATATGCCAGCTCCCTTTCCAGTCAACCTGACCTGGGGTTACAATTATAAAAAAACAAGAACACGTCAAGCCCAGGGAAATGATTGGGTCAAAATCCCGAATTTTTTTTTTTTTTTTTTTTTTTTTCAGAATAGGAGGTAGTGGGCCCAGCTGCCCAGTTTAGAGGCCAGGCTACGGCTCTGCTGGGTTAATGTGGGCTTTCTTGCAAGGCTTTTCTTTCTTAAGCCCCTTTTTCACAAGTCATTGAGGCTGAGTTGATCCACCTCCAAAAG
>NW_012116611.1:878717-894075 GCF_000951035.1 Colobus angolensis palliatus
CCCGAATTTTTTTTTTTTTTTTTTTTTTTTCAGAATAGGAAGTAGAGGGCATAGCTGCCCCTTTTTCAGGCAAAGCTAGGACTCTGCTGGGTTAATGTGGGCTTTCTTGCAAGGCTTTTCTTTCTTAAGCCCCTTTTTCACAAGTCATTGAGGCTGAGTTGATCCACCTCCAAAAGGGTGCTTCTCTTTTCCATAAGAGCTCATTTACATGCTTCAAAGTTACTTTTCAAAAAGATATGTATCTAGTAGCCTGCCTAAAATTCGAAGTGTACCTTTGTCAGCAGATAGGCTCTCCAGCTATCTTCCTTTGCTTAGTTCCTTTCCAGATGCAGAAATCATAGCAAAAAATCCATCAAGAAAACCCGTTGTGTCTCCCATACCTAGAGTTTAACAAGATTTTATGTCTCTTTTTTGATGATAAGAAGCCAGCAGGTTTTTTTTCCCTCTGTCCCACCAACAGGAAGCAGGAAGCAGTTTGTCCCACCAACATTTGTCTTTGCAGCTTTCCCTGATCAGAGATGATCTATCTCTTAACGTTTACGACAAGCATATAATATCCAACATTGATTGCCACCATACACACAGATGCAATAGCACAGAAATGTGAGAAAGACAATATTTGGGAAGGGCCAGGGCAGAGTGATATGGTTTGGTTTAGTCTCCCCACCCAAGTCACACTGTGAATTGTAATCTCACAATTCCCATGTGTTGTGGGAGGACCCAGTGGGAAGTAACTGAATCATGGGGGCAGTTTTGCCCATGCCGTTCTCACAATAGTGAGTTATCACAAGATCTGAGTGTTTTATAAGGGGCTTTTCCCACTTTGTTCAGCACTTGTCCTCCCTGCTGCCATGTGAATAAGGAAGTGTTTGATTCCATTTCTGCCATAACTGTAAGTTTCCTGAGGCCTCCCCAGCCTTGTGGAACTGTGAGTCAATTAAGCCTCTTTCCTTTATAAATTACACAATCTCAGGTATGTCTTTATTAGCAGAGTGAGAACGGACTAACACACTTTTGCTTCAGCCATGCATTTAGATGACAGCAGCTCTGGCCAACATGAGCTTGCAAATTTATGAAAGACCTCATCCTAGAATCCCCCTGCCAAGCCACTCCTGAATTCTTGATCCACAGAAATGATGGGAGATATAGATAACTTTTTGCTCTTTTTAATTAATGTTTTATAATAATTTATTGTACAGTAATAAATAATGCACCATACAGTGCAGTTTTTAAGGAAATATTATTTCTTCTGTATATTAATGTATATCTAGTGAGCATGGAGTATGAGTGAGAAGTTAAGGAAATATGAAGAGCAGCATTTTCTACTATAAAGAAGATAGTGTGTTGTACTAGAAAGAGAATTTGCTTTAGAGTGAAGGAAACCTGGATTCCAATTTCATCTCTGCTGGAGACCAGTTATATGGCTTTGATCAAATGATTTATCATTTTTAGGCCTCAGTTTCTTCATCATTATAACTAAAGTCTAGCTTCTACATAATCCAATAGAGTTGTTAGAGAAGGTGTCAGTTGCTATGACTGCATAAAAACCATGATAAAACGTAGTGGCTTAAAACAATATTTATTATTCCTGAGTTCCTGTGAATCAGATATTCAGAAGCAGCTTGGTTGGACATTCTCTCTTAAGTTTGTAGTAAAGTGGTAGCTGGGACTGGGGTCATCTCAAATGTTAATTCACTTACATGTCACACACAAGGGCTGATAATAGCTGGAGGATGAAACAGCTGATGCCCCTCCATTACCTTTTCATTTTTTTTAATCTCTGTGGTCTTTCTTCATGGGCACTTCAGCATAACGGGTTCACAGAAGCCAAGTATCTTGCAGTTGTTTCTGCATGAGAACTACCTTAACAAAAGAGTTAACATCTTTTATGGCTTTTCCCAATAACTCCCAATCAGCTTTATGTGGTCCTTTTATTGCAAAAGCAATCAACACACTAAAGTTTGAGAATACTACTATAGTTCATTCTAAATGACTGCCAAGTTAATTAGGATTGACCTATCTGGCTCTCATTTCATAGAGTTTTCATTAATTCTAATCCATATATGTTAATTATTAATAAGCATGGGTAGAACTATTGGTTAAAATAAGTAAATAAAAATGACTATTTTTCCATATCCCATGTAGATATAGAGTTTATGTAAGCTGAACTAAGTGCACAAATTTTTCCCAATTTTACCTTTTCTTCATTCTTGACATTAAACACATTTTTATTTTCAGTAGCTTAACTGCATGTCTATTTTTACCTCATTTCAACTGAACATTTGATGGTGCTTCAGCTATTTGAAATACTATGATAAATGCTTGTTTATTTAGGAACTGATTAGACAACTCTCAGACTCTTCAGTCCCCTGATCTCATTCTTCTTCTAGTTCTCCTGTACAGTTTCCCTGCTCAGTCTTCATTATTATCTTTTCAACAGAGTAGGCAAGTTGCAAAGGGTGATCGAATGGAAGTAAAACTTAATTAAATGATTTGTCTATGTGTTGGCAACTTTCTTGACAATGTGGTAGATATGGAGAATATGTTTCTTGCTTTACTTAAAGAACCAAGATTTTGGGGGGAAAAAATTATCATGTCGACAAGATCATCTGCCAAAAGTGACAGCTCCCAAAGGCAACAAAATATAACTCAAATAATTCTAAGCTACTTCGGCTTTTTCCTTGATATAAATGCTTGCCATATGATGGATCTTTAAATATTTCCAAATATCTATTGCACATTTGTTGTTGAAATGTTCTTATCTGAGAGCATGATTACTGCATGCTACGGTATAAAATGCTGCTGTGATTAGATAGATATATTGGAGAGCATTGTTATAAGCAAACGGACTCTTTAGAATCATTATTCTAAGGCTTGTTAGCTTATTTACTTTAAAAGATTTGCTGTAGGATAGATTCTCACATTAAGTGCAACGAGATTTTTTTATTCAGATTATTAAGGGGTAATATGAACTCTCTTCCTCATGCTCTCTAAAAGGCCTAAAGACAATTGTTCCCAAAAGGAATAATTAATGTTGAATGTAAATTTTGAATGCTAATTAAAAATCCGTTAATCTTTACTGTTCTATGGTAAACAAAATCAGTTTTAATGTTTGTACCAAACTAATTTTATTGACAAAGTCTTGGCATCATCAAATGCCAAAACTTCAGATTTAGTGAAAAGCTTACAGTGTTTCATGAATTTCGAAATGTGTCCAAACACTTAATTTTGTGAAGCATCTGTTACAGACCAACTCATGGAATGCTAAACATTTCTGTATGTATTCCTCTTGGTTGGCTAAAAGTTTATTTAATTCCATTCAACATTTTTCTCAACATGACACTCTGGCAAGCCAGATTTCCAAGACACTGTGGCAATCAAAGCATGCCACCTTGTGTTATTTTCTATTTTCTCTAAATCTTAAAATGGATCATTGCTAGTTTAACTAAATATTACTAAGGGAATTATGATGTAATGAATCTCTGTCTATTTAGTAAAACAATATCTACTTATAAATTTAAAATACTTATTTTAACCTTTCTGTAAGAACAAGCAGACAAAAGGGAAAGTCGTCACTACTATTAGTAAATCAAATAGACCTTTAGGCTTATAGATATTTATTTACTATTTTTATATCATCAGTTTCTAAAGGTAAATAAAATAAAAATGTACTTTTTTTTCTTTTAAACGATTTCTTCAAATACATGGCACAATAACTACACTGTGAATTCATTCCTTTTTGTTGCAATGAAATGTTCTCTACAAACACTTTTCTTCTTAGAAACGAAAAATTAGGGACAATTTGAAGTATTTCCTTAATTTCAGTCAAATTCCAGAATGATGAAACATTCAAAGCTGATGAAGAGATCAGGTAATCATTTGACGAGACACAGTGGAGAGCTGGTGCTTGATTTTTATATATAAACAAAAATGACTGGGCTCAGTGGCTCACGCCTATAATCCCAACATTTTAGGAGGCCAAGGTGGAAGCGATGCTTGAGCCCTGGAGTTCAAGATTAGCCTGGGCAACGTATTGAGACCATCTCTACAGAAAATAAAAATAAAAATTAGTTGGGCATGTGGTGTGTGCCTGTAGTTCCCAGTTACTTTGGAGACTGAGGTGGGAGGATTGTTTGAGCCTGGGAGGCCAAGGCTGCAGTGGCCAGTGATTATGCCATGGCACTCCAGCCTAGGTGACAGAGTGAGAGCCTGTCTCAAAAAATTCATTTATATATATATATGTAAAAATTCATATATATATATACACACACACACATATATATATATTTAACCCAAATAGTAAACTCCTTGTATACTTCAGTTATCAGTTATAGAGCTTTATTTATTGAATGTTAAGTTATGATACCCCCTACTTTCAGTTCTGTTCACTACTCTCCTTTTTTAAATCTGTGAGGACACTAATGTCATAATCATTCTCATAAAAATAAATTCTGAATTTTGAAAGCAATTTCACTTAAACATCAACATCTACTGGCACAAAAAGAGTCTTGCCTTATTTGTTATTTTATATTTAAATAAATGTCATCTTACTGATGGTACATTATCCTACAAATAGCCACTTAGTTTCCAAGTAGACCCACATATAAACTTAAATACATAGATATCTTAAAATGCATTACAGCTCTTAATTATTCTAATTTATGATCACTTTTAAAACAAACAAACCTGCCTAATACTAATATTCCAGAAACTATTTATGAATTAGAAACTTTGCATTTAATAGTTTTCAGACATTCTGAAAAAGAGAAAGGAGATATCGATTATATATGAGGGGACTTTTACAGCATTACTTTGTATGCATATCTTCAACAGATTAGTACAAATGCATTTCAAATTTATTTTGAATAACCAGATGTGATTAATTGTGAATGGTATATTGATATTGATGATATACTAATTAGAGATAAATTTCTAGATGTAGATGCAGATACAGATGTACATATATAATCACTTTAAATGGCCAATGAAATACCAGTGCTGGGACTTTTTTTATGGTTATCTTGGTATCAACTGTCCCTCTATTTTACTCTGTTTTGAGGAGTTTACTATTACTTTGGGTCATTTATAAGGGAATTTAAATATGATTTAGTTTGGATGAAATTCTGAGATGACCCAAGGTCTGGAGAGTTTCCAGGGCCCTCACATTTGGTTGTACAGACTGTGTACTGCACAGCTTTAGGGTACTGTATTTCACATTGTAATCAACATGAATAAAATAAACTGCAAAACTTGTAAACGGACCTCACTAAGACCATAGGTGGCAGCCACACTGGATCTTAAAGTTGCTGTTAATAAAAGAATATCTAAATTAAAGAAATATATAACAGAAAACCAGGAACTAACAGAATGTTTCTTCACACAGTATGTCTGTATGTTCAGAAGTGGGTTAAAGGTTTTGTTTGCCAAGGTCCGTTCTATTTTCTCCAGGCATTAGCATGGCATCCAGGCATTGATTAGGCTCTTTCACAACTCTACAGGAAATAAACTTACTAAAAATTTCTCTCAAAAATAATCCTTGTGTGATTGCTCTCAGTTTTCATTTTCAGTTTATATTCATGCAATCCTATAAATTCTCTCAAATCAAATCATCTTTGCTCCTTCCCATCTTCCAATTCATTTGACTCCCTGCTAATCTCTCAGTGATCATGAATGGTGTCCAATTTCTGAATTTTTCTTTAAAAGACTATTGTTGTATTATAAACCTGATTTTCAGGTCTTTTCTTTCGAATTTCAAAGCCCTATTTTGTAAAAAAACAAATAAGTAAATTAATTTTATTTATTTTAATAAAAATCTGACTTCAATCTTAATTTATATGGATGCTTTTAATTAACAAAGCTTGAAAAAGTCACCAACAATGAAAACAGAGGTGAAGAGAAGGAAGAAAAGCAACTAGATATATTTTATTTATCAGAATATGTTTTGGGGAGAAAAGGGTCTCACTGGGTCACTCAGGCTGGAGTGCAGTGGTATAATCATGGCTCACTGCAGCCTCAGACTCCTGGGTTCAAGTGATCATTCTGTCTCAACCTCCCAAGTAGTTAAGATTACAGGTGCATGCCACCACGCCGAGCTAATTTTTTTATTTTTACCTTTTTGTAGAGATGAGGTCTTGCTATGTTGCCCAGGTTGATCTTGAACTCTCGGCTTCAAGCAATTCTCTTGCTTCGGCCTTGCCAAGTGCTGGGATTACAGACATGTGTCACCATGCTCAGCCTTTCAGAATAATTTTTTCCCTGAAATATAAGGAAAAGTTGGGACAAAACTCAATGATGGAGCAAACTTGCTTTGTGCACATCATAAACCTATAGTTATGTAAGTCAATTTAAAAATCATTTCATACTGGGAAAAGATATAATCATATATTTTGTTTGACTTCATAAAGATGGCTTCACTTCTTGTCATTCAGCGATCTGAAGGAAGAATTATATCATTTTACATAGGAAGATTCAAGCTCTCTAGGGCTAATATTCCAAATTCTTCTCCTCAATATTTAGAATGGAGATCTGCTGGCATGGGCCAAGAATGATCAGATCAAGGCCAACTTAAAGTCAATTTTATGAAGGAAACATAGCATACAATTTCATTTTACATTTTGTTTCATACTATTGAATTTGAACATTTGTTTTTACTTTGGGCCACTTGCATTTATTTATTTTTCTTGTTTTAGTTACTTCTTGAAGCTTTTCCTTTTTTGATTGATATTTATTTTGTTCATATTTGTAAAGCAGTATGCATATGTATGATAGATGTACACACACATACACATACTATACATGCACATATATAGAAGGTAATTGTATAGATGAGAACTCTAAAATATCATAAGCAAGTAGAAAGAGAGTATACAATGGAATATTTCTAACATTAAATTAGATGAGCAATAAAGTAGAAGATCATTCTGGGTTTGTGAATCTTTAGATATTAAAAATTGCACTTACACAGTTTTCCTTGAGTATGGTAGGATTTGGAAAAATGATTGTGTGCCAACGTCACAATGTAGCAAAGTCAAATATGACACGTACTCTCCTACATTTCTCAGCCTCCTTGTAGTTACACCTCCTTGCAGGACCATGTGAGTAATTCTTGTCAATGCTTTGTGAAGAGAAATTATGCATGTGTCTTTCAGGTTGGTTTTACCAATGGGTAAAAGTGAAATCATGAAACATCCTTGAGGAGGGTGACAGTGAAAACACAACATAGCAAAACGTATGCAATTCAGCAAAAGAAGTGCTTAATTAAAAGTCATAGTCGTGAGTGTAGTGGCTAATGCCTGTAACCCCAGCTACATGGGAGGCTAAGGCAGGAGGATCACTTGAGGCCGGGAGTTTGAGACTAGTGTGGGAAATACAGTGTGATCTAATTTTTAAAAACTAAAAAATTAGCCAGGCATGATTGCATGCACCTGTATTCCCAGATACTCAGTAGGCTGAGGAGGAATGGTGGGAGGATCCCAGAGGTTTGAGGGTACCATAAGCTATGATCACATCACTGCACTCCAGCCTAGGTGACAAAATGAGACCCTGTCTCCAAAAGAAAAAGATAATAACAGTTACAGTTGTAAACATATACATTAAAAAGAAGAAAGATCTTCTCAAATCAATAACCTAAGCTTCCATCTTAAGAAGCCAGAAGAACCACTAAATCCAAAGCAAGCACAAAAATGGAATAATAAAAATGAGAATTAAAATAAATGTAATAGAGAAGAGAAAAACATAGAAGATTAACAAAACCAAAAGTTTGGTTGGTTCTATGAAGAAGAAGAAGAGGAAAGAAGAGGAGGAGGAGGAAGAGGAAGAGGAAGAAGAAGAAGAAGAAGGAGGAGGAGGAGGAGGAGAAGGAGGGAGGAGGGAGGAGGAAGAAGGAAGAAGGAAGAGGAAGAGGAGGAAAAAGGAGGAGGAGGAAGAAGAAGCAGAAGAAGAAGGAGGAGGAGAAAGAGAAGGAGGATGAAGAAGAAGGGCTAGAAGAAGAACAAGAATTAAATTACATTAGTAATGAAAGAGGGGATATTAGTGCTGACCTTACAAAAATAAAAAGGATTATTAGGGCATACTGTAACTAGCTACATACGAACAAATTAGATAACTGAGATGAAATGAACAAATTATTAAAAACACACAATCAAAACTAACTCAATGAGAAGAAAATATGAATTGACCTGTAACAAGTAAAGACATTGCACTAGTAATTTTAAAACTACCCACAGAGAAAACTCCAAGGCCAGATAGTTTCTGGCCTTGGTAGAAGGCCAGGGGAATTCTACCAAAAGCAAAGAATTATTATTGCTTCTCAAACTCTTCCAAATACCAGAAGAGAAGGAAACACATAGAAACTAATTCTATGAAGTCAGCATTACCCTGATAGCAATGATAGACAAAGACATCAAAATAAAACTACAAATCAATTTAACTTATCAATGGAGATGCAAAAATCTTCAAGAAAATATGGCTATCAAAATTAGACAGTTTATGAAAAGGATCGTACATCATGACCAACTGAGATTTATTTCAGGAATATAAACCTGGTTCAATATATAAAAATGGAATCAATGCAATATATTCTGTCAACAAAATTATGTAAACAAATTATTATCTCAATAGATGCAGAAAAAAAATTTTGATGAAATCCAACACCCTTTCCTGATAAAAACTGTCAATAAACTAGAAATAACAGAGACATATCTGACCGGGGGCAGTGGCTCACACCTGTAATCCCAGCACTTTGGTAGGCCGAGGCGGGGGGATCTCCTGAGGTCAGGAGTTTGAGATCAGCCTGACCAACATGGAGGAACCTCGTCTCTACTAAAAATACAAAACAAACAAACAAACAAACTTATCCTGGCATAGTGGTGCATGCCTGTAATCCCAGCTACTCGGGTGGCTGAGACAGGAGAATCGCTTGAACCCGGGAGGTAGAGGTTACAGTGATCTGAGATTGAACCATTGCACTCCACCCTGGGCAACAAGAGCAAAATTCCGTCAAAAAAAAAAAAAAGACATATCTCAATCTGATAAATAACATCCAAAGAAGCCACAGCTAATATAGTAAATTGTGAAAACCTAAAAGCTATAATTTTAACGTTGGGAATAAGACAAGAATGCCCTGTCTCCATGCCTGTATCCAATATTGTTCTGGAGATCTTAGTTAGGGTAATTATTAAAGATAAAGAAATAACAAGCATCTAGATTGAAGAGAAAGAGGCAACTGTACCTCTCTTTGTACATGACCTAATCTTGTATACAAAAAATCTTACAGAATCTACCCCCAAAAAACAAATTAAAAATTAGGACTAATGAATAAGTTAATTTAGCAAAGTTTTAGAATGCAAGATTAACATATAAAAATCATTTGTATGTCTATAAATTAGTAATTAAATATCTGACAGTAACCTAAGTAAATAATTCTATTTACAGCAGAAGTCAAGGAATAAGATACCTAGCAATGCATTTACCAAGGAAGTGTAAGACTTGTCCATTGAAAACTATAAACATTCTTGAACCAAATTAAAGATGTAAATAAATTAAATATGTATCATTTTCATGGATTGGAAAATTTAATATTATTACAATGGCAATATTACACAAATTAATATACAGACTAAATGCAATCCCTATGCTAACTGCTTTTTTCTTCTCTCACAAGGGGACAGCTGATCCCAAAATCCACATAGATCTTTGAAGAATCACAGGATAACTAAAAGCAGGAAAAACAAAAACAAAGTAGTAGGACTCACATCTCTTGATTTTGAAACATATTAGACTGTGTGGTACTGTTGAAAGCATATACACATTTAGCAAATAAATATAATCGAGACCCCAGGAATAACCCCATACGTTTATGTTCCATTCATTTTTGCTTAGCTATCACCTACAGGAAAGAGTCAGATCATTTTTGATAAGGATACCAAGTCCAGCAATTGAAAATGGTTTTGTCTCATGGTGCTGGGACTGCTGGATATACAATGCAAAAGCACAGAGTTGGACACTTCACAAAATGGATCGAAGGTGTACATTTAAAAACTGAAATTATAAAACTCTTTAAGGGAGGCATAGGTTGAAATCTGTGTGATCTTTTATTGGGCAAAAGTTCCTTAGACGTTACACCAAAGTCACAAGTAACATAAACAAGTATATAAATTGGACGTCATAAACATTAAAAGCTTTTTTTTCTCAAATAACATTATCAAAAAAGTAAAAAGCAGGTCTATAGAATAGTAGAAAATATTTGCAAATTGTATACCTCTTAAGGGTCTAGTGCTCAGAATATATAAAGAATTTTTACAAGTCAATAAACAAGGAAAATGACCCAATTGAAAGCTAGGTAAAAAAATATACAAATAGTGAGTCAGCATAGGAACAGATATTTGAGATCACTTGTTTTCAAGGACATAGAAAGCAAAATCAGTGACATATTGCTTTACAATCACTAATCTGGGTATAATACTATTTTAAAAAGAAAAAAGAAAAAAACAAGTATTGAAGACAAAGAGCAAGGTGAAGATGTGGAGAAGTTTGAATCTTCATACATTGGTGGTGAAAATGTAAAATGATGCAGACACTGTGAAAAATAGATTGGCAATAGCTCAAACAGTTAAAAATTAATTTACGATAGAACCCAGCAATTCTACTTGGTATATACCCAAGAAAATTGAAAACATCTTCAAACAAAGGCTTGTACAGTAATATGTATTTCAGTATTATTCCTGATAGTAAAAAATGTGGTATATCAATATAATGGGATATTTTTCAGTCATGAAGACTGAAGTACTGATACTTGCTACAGCATAAAAACATTATGCAAAGTGAAATAACTTAGACATAAACGGGTACATGTTGTATGTTCTCATTTACATAAAATGTCAAGAATAGACAAATCCACAAAAACAGAATGTAAATTAATGATTGCAAGGCCATAGACAGAGGAGAGAATTTGTAGTAACCGCTTATAGGTATGAGGTTTCCTTTTGAGGTGATGAAAATTTTCTACAAATATATAATGGTAATGGTTGCACAACATACAGAAACTACTAAAGAAACGCTGAAGCACATACTTTAAAAGCATTCATTTTATGATATGTAAATTATATCTGAAAAAACAAATATGTATATATATGCACATGTGTGTATATATATACACACACACGAATATATATAAATACGTGTAAGTGTATATGTACGTGTGTGTATATATACGTGTGTGTGTATATATATACGTGTGTGTGTGTGTGTATATATATATATATAGAGAGAGAGAGAGTATATATACTCAATGACCAAGTGATATTTATCTCAGGTATGTGTTTCTGCTTCAGCATCTGAAATTTAAACACTATAATTTACCATACTAATAGAATAAAGGCCCAAATTTACATGATCATATTCATAGATGCAGAGAAACAATTGACAAAACCTAACCAAGTTTTATGATAAAACTTTTACAAAACTAGGAATAGAAGGTAAGTTTCATGTTCTAATAGAGGGCAATCTATGAAAAACATACGGCTAATATACTATTTAATGTTGAGATAGTAAACTCTTTTTACTAATACGAGGAATAGGAAACAGATGTCTACTTTTGCCACCTCTATTTGACAACATTTTGGAGGTTCTAGCTAGGGTAGTTGGAGAGAAAAATTAAAGACAAAAGCTTCTAGACTGAAATGAAAGAGGTATAACTCTGGTTATTTACATAGAGTATAATCTAGAATCTAGAAAATCCTCAAGAATCCACACAAGTATTATTAGAATAGTAAATGAATTCAGGAAGTTTGCAGAATACAGGCTAAAGATATAAAAGATACAAAGCAAACTCTTTCTCTCTGCATATATATATGTATATATACACACACACACACACACACACACACACAGGGAAGAAGAGAGAGAGAGGAGACAGAAAGAGAGAGAGAGAAAGAAGAGAGAGAGAGAGAGGAGAGAGAGAGAGAGAGACACTCTGTTACCAAGGCTAGAGTGTAGTGGAGTAATAATAGCTCACTGCAGCTACAACCTCCCAGGTTCAAGCAATCCTGCCACCTCAGCCACTTGAGTAGCTAGGACAACACATGCATGCTATTATGCCTAGATAATTTTTTCATTTTTTGTAAAGACAGGGTTTCACTATGTTTCCCAGGCTGGTCTTGAACTTCTGAGCTCAAGCAATCCTGCCACCTCAGCTTCCCAAAGTGCTAAGATTACATGCATGAGCCATCATACCAGGCCAACAAGTTATATATTTTACATACTAGTAAAGAATACTCCAGGCCGGGCGCAGTGGCTCAAGCCTGTAATCCCAGCACTTTGGGAGGCCGAGACGGGCGGATCACGAGGTCAGAAGATCGAGACCATCCTGGCTAACACGGTGAAACCTCTACTAAAAAAATACAAAAAAATAGCTGGGCGAGGTGGCGGGCGCTTGTAGTCCCAGCTACTCGGGAGGCTGAGGCAGGAGAATGGCGGGAACCCGGGAGGCGGAGTTTGCAGTGAGCTGAGATCCGGCCACTGCACTCCAGCCTGGGTGACAGAGCGAGACTCCGTCTCAAAAAAAAAAAAAAAAAAAAAAGAATACTCCAAAAATAATATAAAAAAAACTAAGCACAATATTTTATTTACAATAGTCTCAAAAATAATAAAACAGCCAGACTTGGTGGTACAAGTGTGCAATCCCAGCATTTTGGGAGGCCAAGGTGGCAGAATCGCTTGAGCTCAGGAGTTCAAAACCAGCCTGGGCAACAGACTGAGACCATAGTTTTACAAAAGGAAAAATTAAGATTAGCTGGGCATAGTGGCACAAACATGTGGTCCCAGTTACATAGGAGGCTGAGGTGGGAAAATCGCTTAAGCCCAGGAAGTCAAGGCTGCAGTGAGCTGTGATTGCACCACTGCACTTAGCCTGAGTGACAGAATGAGAGCCTGTCTCAAAAATAATAATAATAAAATATATTGAAATAAATTTTATGAAAGAAATGTAAGACTGATAGAGAATAACAAAGTACCTTCTCTAACCACCATGGAATAAAACTAGAAATTAATAAGAATGTTGGCAAGGATGTGGGCAAAACTGAATCCTCATACACTTTTGGTGAGAATGTAAATTAGTACAATCAGTATGGAGAAGACTCTGGAGAGTCCTTAAAAAACTAAAACTAAAACCACAAAATGATCCACCCCACTACTAGATATATACGCAAAAGAAAGGAAACTAGTATATTGAAAAGATATCTGCAATCGCGTTTAGTGCAGCATTATTCAAAAAAGCCAAGATTTGGAAGCAACCCAAGTGTCCATCAACAAATGAATGGATAAACTCAGCTCTGGACCAAGGGGACCTAATAGATATCTACAGAACTCTCCACCCCAAATCCACAGAATATACATTCTTCTCAGCACCACATAGCACTTATTCTAAAATCGACCACATACTTGGAAGTAAAACACTCCTCAGCAAATGCAAAGGAATAGAAATCATAACAAACAGCCTCTCAGACCACAGTGCAATCAAATCAGAACTCAGGATTAAGAAATTCACTCAAAACCGCAAACTACATGGTAACTGAACAACCGGCTCCTAAATGACTACTGGATAAATAATAAAATTAAGGCAGAAATAATAATGTTATTTGAAACCAATGAGAACAGAGACAATGTACCAGAATCTCTGGGACACAGCTAAAGAAGTGTTTAGAGGAAAATTTGTAGCAATAAATGCCCACATCAGAAAGTGTTAAAGATCTAAAATCGACACCCTAACATAACAATTAAAAGAACCAGAGAAGCAAGAGCAAACAAATTCAAAAGGTCGCAGAAGACAAGAAATAACTAAGATCAGAGCAGAACTGAAAGAGATAGAGACATGAAAAACCCTTCAAAAAAATCAACGAATCGAGGAGGTGGTTTTTGAAGAGACTAACAAAATAGATAGGCTGCTAACCAGACTAATAAAGAAGAAAAGAGAGAAGAATCAAATAGTCACAATAAACAGTGATGAAGGGGATATCACCACTGATCCCACAGAAATACAAACTACCATCAGAGAATACTATAAACACCTCTGCACAAATAAACTAGAAGAAATGAATAAATTTCTGGACACCTATACCCTCCCAAGACTAACCCAGGAAGAATTTGAATCACTGAATAGACCAATTACAAGTTCTGAAATTGAGGCAGTAATTAATAACTTACCAACCAAAAAAAGTCCAGGATCAGATGGATTTACAGCCGAATTCTACCAGAGATACAAAGAGGAGCTGGTAACATTCCTTCTTAAACTATTCCAAACAATAGAAAAAGAGGGTCTCTTCCTTAATTCATCTTATGAGGACAGTGTCATCATGATTCCAAAACCTGGGAGAGACACAACTAAAAAAGAAAATTTCAGACCAAGATCGCTGATGAACATTGATGTGCAAATCCTCAATAAAATACTGGCAAATCAAATCCAGCAGCACATCAAAAAGCTTATCAAGTTTATCCACCATGAACAAGTTGGCCTCATCCCTGGGATGCAAGCCTGGTTCAACATATGCAAATCAATAAATGTAATCCATCACATAAACAGAACCAATGACAAAAATCACATGATTATCTCAATAGATGCAGAAAAGATCTTCGAGAAAATTCAACACCACTTTATGCTAAAAACTCTCAATAAACTAGGTATTGATGGAGCATATCTCAAAATAATAAGAGCTATTTATGGCAAATCCATAGCCAATATCATAATGAGTGCACCAAAGCAGGAAGCATTGTCTTTGAAAACTGGCACAAGACAAGGATGCCCTCTCTCACCACTCCTATTCAACATAGTATTGGAAGTTCTGGCTACAGCAATCAGGCAAGAGAAAGAAATAAACAATTTTCAAATAAGAAGAGAGGAGGTCATATTGTCTCTGTTTGCAGACAGCATGATTGTATATTTAGAAAACCCCATAGTTTCAGCCCCAAACTCCTTAAGCTGGTAAACAACTTCAGCAAAGTCTCAGACACGAAACCAATGTGCAAAAACCGCAAGAAGTCCTATACACCAATAATAGACAAGCAGAGAGCCAAATCATGAATGAACTCACATTCATAATTGTTACAAAGAAAATAAAATACCCAGGAATACAACTTACAAGGGATGTGAAGGACCTCTTTAAGAAGAACTACAAACCACTGCTCAAGAAAATAAGAGAGGACACAAACTAATGGAAAAACATTCTATGTTCATGGATAGGAAGAACCATTATCATGAAAATGTTCATAGTGCCCACAGTAATTTATAGATTCCATAATTCCCATCAAGCTACAATTGACTTTCTTCCCAGAACTAGAAAAAACTACTTTAAATTTCATATGGAAC